>NC_084503.1:13532695-13832695 GCF_024500385.1 Phyllopteryx taeniolatus | reverse complement strand
CTCTCTAACTTTTTGACACAACCGATTATCTAATTTGATAGGTAAAGAGATTAATTCCACCAGTGTGGTGCGCTCATCCCTAGCTCCTATCTCATCCTTGAGCTGCTCAGACAATTCCTTAATGAAAATAACCTTTTAAGCGGCTTCATCCCACACTCACACTCACCACCTAGAATCCTAAAATCAATAGAATATGAAGCTACGGAACTAGAGCCCTGAGTGAGGGCTAGGAGACGCCGGGTGGCTTCCCTACCCTTAACGGGGTGGTCAAAAACCTTCTTGAGTTCGGCCGATAACAAATCAAACAATGCTAACACTGGTGAGGAACTATGCCACAAAGCGGTAGCCCACCTAGCACCAAAAAGGTTTGGGAGGGGAACGTGAAGTTCTTTGTAAGGGAGTGGGGGTTGGTTGGAGGCAGTTGGCTCGGGACGAATACTCACGGGGGTTCGGTAAGGCGGGGGTTGCCGAAGTGCTTCTGAGCGGACAAGAGAGATGCTGTGTTCAGGTGCTTATTGAGTCCATGATTTCCCGGAGAATCTTGGACTGTCCTCCGATGTGGGCACCTTGGTGAGCGAGCGCTTACCTGAACGCTTCCGGTGTCGGTAGATCCATGTGGGCCAGAGTACTCTGTCACGGTTTGAAACCGGATATGATAAATTGGACCCAAAAGCAGACTGAGACGGAGGAAGCAGTTGGTCAGATTTTTATTAGGGGTAGCACGAGGTTTAGAATCCAAAGGCATGAGGGTGGTTCATGAGGGTGGTCCACAAGCAAGACTAGAGTCAAAAAGAGTCAGCCGGTGTACCACGGAGGTGCGACAATACTTTGGCGCTGGAACACTGGAACTGGCAGGTTTAAGTGCAGGTTGTAATGAGTGCTGATTGGAACCAGGTGCGCAGGCGAGGAGGTGATTAGTGCTGGAGAGAGAGGGAAAAAAAGAGGCGCAAAGCTTCACCCACGCTCTGCAGAGGAAGTACAAGGCACATATCATGACGATATATATATATATATATATATATTGGCTGGCGACCATTTCAGGGTGTACCCCGCCTCTCGCCCGGAGTTAGCTGGAATAGGCTCCAGCACGCCCGCGACCCTAGTGAGGATAAGCGGTAAAGAAAATGGATGGATATATATATTATTGTTATATATATTGTTATACAGAAGAGTTTAATATGTTGTAATTGCAGGGGGGGATGGATGTCATATTAAACCCTATCAATTAAGAATGGGATGTCATTTAAATTCATCACTGAGTCAAGACAGGTGAGAGAATGCTTTTTGGTGTATCTTAAGGTGTAGCTAGTGAGTTCCACTAACATAATTTTGCTCAGTCGCTGGAATTCATCATATCTTTTTATACAAAAGCTAGAAGTCATATATGATGACCTACATGTGTTTGGCCACCATTGTCTTCTGGCGTTGCCATTTTGGAGTGCACAGTAAACCTATAACATGCCCTTACCAAAGCATGAGCAATCCAGTCAGATTTAAGTCATTCTCATTCTTCCTGTGCCTGTGTGGGTTTTCTCCAGGCACTCCGGTTTCCTCCCACATCCCAAAAACATGCATGGTAGGTTGATTGAAGACTCTAAATTGCCCGTAGGTGTGAATGTGAGTGTAAATGGTTGTTTGTTTATGTGTGCCCTGCGATTGGCTGGCAACCAGTTCACGGTGTACCCTGCCTCCTGCCCGAAGATAGCTGGGATAGGCTCCAGCACTCCTGCGACCCTTGTGTGGATAAGCGGCTCAGAAAATTGATGGATGGATGGATGGCTGGGCTGTTCTCATTTTTGGTTTCCAGAGGGTGGCATGATCCATTAGACACAAACAGAGTGGGATGTCTCTTCCAGTCGCCTAGTTTCTCTAAGAAATGAATCTTCCCAGCCTACTTTCTCACCAAATACATTAACCATTCAAACACTGTACTATTGCACCTGATCTCAATGTATCTTGTGTCAGTGAACTGATTCAGTACAATACTTCCCATCTGCTGCAAAAGCATTTAAGTTCTGGTTGTTGCTTTGGATTAAAGTCAAACTTCAAAACACCATTATTTGTACAAAAAATAAATAAATAAATGATAAAAACTCATTGTGAGACAGACTTGTGTTATGTGCACACAATTCATTCTTCACTATATATTTGCAATACCTTAATTCAGGGGTGTCAAACTCATTTTTGTCACAAGCCACATTGTAGTTATGGTTTACCTCAGAGTGTCGTTAAGTGTGAAACCTTATGAATGTTTAAGTGCCTCATCATATTTTTACATATAAACAACAAATTAATGGTTAACTAATTTTTAAATCAGAAGTCAAGGACAATTGTTTGTTTAACTATTGTTCAAATGACTGTAAAAAAGTGGTTTGGCAACAAAAACTAAAATGCTTGCAATATCTCAATGTTACTATTCATTATATATGACTATTTGAAAGTTGGTCAATTTGTCTTGATTTGATTTCAGCAAGAATAAAGGAAGTTGATCCACATGATTTGCCTTCGCGGGCCACATGATGTGGTTGGCTGGATCTGGTCCCCAGGCCTTGAGTTTAATACCTGGACCTGAACATGTCTGATAAAATTGTTAGGAATGCATGATGTTTAAATAATTTTCAACATTTGTTAGAAACTTAATTTAAAAAAAAACAGCATAATACTTAAGATGTCTCTGAGCGTTTTGATATTCAACAGAGAGAAAATAATTGTGGAACATGTTTAATCGAGACTACACAGTAGAATACAATGTTAATTTACACGAGCAGGAAATTGATGCAATGCTTTATTCAGAAATGTTACCATGGATACCTGTTATGATTCATCGGCGAATCAAGGGTTCTCAGCTGAAGGCGAGGTTGAACATCACTAAGCAACTTCCAGTGAGCGCAATGAGAATAACAAATAACTATAAACAAAAGCTTGCACACCTGTTGGTTTAGTTTCGCAAGTTGTTTTTTTCACATATCCTGATGAAAGAAAAAAAGTAGAAGGGCCAATCAGATCAACAAGTCAGAAAAGTGAAGTGCACAGTTCTATCTTAAAAAAAGGAAGCCAGTATCGCTTGTTGAAGTCAATCAGGAAAAGGCATGAAGGAATTAAATCTTTTTTTTGTTGTCTGCATACAGTATATGCTCATTCCCACCTTCACCATATTTAAAGTAGCATGTAGATGCTCACTGCTGATTGCTCTGTTCTCTTTTCTTGAGCAGATACAATCGATTACACAAATATATATTTGTAGGTTTTATTAAATTGCCCTGTGAGATTAATTATTGTAATTGTCAGTTTGGTTTATTAATCTCTAACAAGGGAGGGTTACATCTTGTAACGATGCAATAAATAATAAAACAGTATCATTCAACACAAGGACTTTCAGATTTACAGTATGCAAAGAAACTGATATTTTGTGTTCCTTCCCTTTTTTAAACCGGTCCCTTTGGCTCTAACAAAGACTGGAAGGCTCAAAGATAAACCTTGATGTTATCTTGCCATACTCTGGGATGTAAGCCAACTGGCACGCCTGATTTTACAGTTCCCTAAGGTGCATTCCTGGTATGAGGTCACCAACACCATGATTATTTGCCTTTGTCACCAGGTCTATCTCGATGACCTCTTTGAAGGACTCTCAAATCATTAAAAGGACCTGTAAAATATAGGCTCATCTCTCACTCTCGGGAAAATACAGCCTCAACTCTCACTCTCTCGCTCTGTCTCTCTCTTTCTCTCGCTCTGAATACTTACAGATATAAATACTGGTTATAATAAAAAGTATGGTGGACAATATTTCCAGATTGGTACCATAGTCACATTTATTAAACACTCATACACCTGCTGACATACTGTACAGTATAAGGGGAAGTCAAAGAACATTCATGCTGACTGCAGGATTTTCTTCTGTCTTCAGGTTAAACTGATAAAAGCGGAGATGGAAAAGAAAACCAAAATCATCAAGGATTTACAGCAAGAGGTGAGTCAACTATGAACCATTCAAGGTTTGTTTGAACACTAACAGGCAGGCACGTGCACAGACATTTTTAGGGTCAGGTGCTCAAGCCAAAAAAAAAAAAAAAAACGACACCCATTGCCAAAATTATTGATACAATTACAAAAAAAAACAAAAACACAGATATAGTCAATGTATGTATTTATTTTTGTTAAAACAATCAACACAGTCAGTAATACAACTATTAAAAAGGGAGGCGACGGTGTCACGTGTTGATTCAGACGGGACCCAAGAGTAGGCGGAGGCAGAGAGGTTGTGATGAAAAGTTTATTGAAAAAGGGGAATGCAGATGGTCCTTGAGTTATGCTGGCGGGTTGTTGAGGCAGGGAACGTGTGGCAGGCGGTGGCGAGAACAGGCGGCTGGCTTGGCAGCGTGGTGGAAGAAGTCAACATGGCGAGGGACACGGAAGGAGCACTGAGGACAAGGAGAAACACAGAGGTCAGAAAAATAACAAGGAATGACTTGGCTTACTATATGCTTGAGAGCCGTTGTACTGCAGGAGAGCGTTAATACTCTAGCAAGAGTTTCAGGGATCCGCCAGGCTTTTATGCAGGTGATAATGAGTGCTGATTGATGACAGGTGCGCGGCTGATGTGGAGCTGATTAGAGAGAGAGAGAGGGAGGGAGGGAGGGAGAGAGATAGGGCGAGGGTAGCGCAAAGCGCCACCCGAGCTCCAACAACAGACTGCAAGGCATAGCTCATGCCAGAAGGGAGGCTACAGTGGATATAAAAAGTCAACACACCTCTCTTCAAATGACAGGTTTTTGGAAGGAGAAGGTTGTGGCTGGGGGCAAGGTGGGAGCAGGACGCAAATAAATGCCAGTTAGATTTCCAAACCCTTTGGGTAAAATTGATGACAGAGGAGGTATTTATATGTATGTGTATGAGGAGGTATTTATATGTATGTATATATATATATATATATATATGTGTGTATATATATATATATGTGTGTATATATATATATATATATATATATATATATATATATATATATATATATATATATTTATTTATTTATTTTTTAAAAAAAGGGGACTTAATAAAATAGGGCACTTTATTTGTCCAGGGCAAAAGGACATGTGCTTGAGCACCACTTGGTGGCTATGTGTACACGTGCCTGCTAACAAGTGCTATTTTTATTAATATTCTTCCTTTGTTTATACCTATCTGAGGTATACTGTAGATATAATGGCGAACAAATAATCATCAACCCACTTCCTTTCTCATGTACACTTTCCATTTCATTTAATGTACACAAATATTTTCTGACAAATCCAGTAGACTAGGTGGGAGTGCTTGTTGCTTTCAACTCAAGTGGGCGTTTGGAGCAGGCATTAACATTTCAATGTGCTTTGTAAACACTAATATGTCTTACTTCTTATACCTGCCTACCTACCGTTTTCATGGACATGTTGATGCTACTTAATGTTGTAGTGTATGCCACCATACATAAATTATGCAACAGCCTACAGTGTGTGTTAAGGCTAATAATTCAAAGACTAAATTCTAGAACCTTTAATGAAATATTTTGATTTTATGTCTATCTTTGCACAGTCCAACAGTACAGCCTCAATTAAATACCTGTCATGCAGAGGTTAGAAGCTAGTTTACAGGGTCAACTTTACAGCTCTCACAAAATTGACTCATAGTTTTCTTTCGGACGAATAACCATGGGAAGGAAGGTGTGGTTGTTGGCTATTTGTCAGTGGGTATCACTTCAGTCTCGTGTCTGGAAGTTAAAAATAAAACCGAACATCTTTAAACAGGGCGGCACGTCCTCACAGTTCTGAGGACCGGGGTTCATTCCCCGGCCCCGCCTGTGTGGAGTTTGCATGTTCTCCCCGTGCCTGCGTGGGTTTTCTCCGGGCAGTCCGGTTTCGTCCCACATCCCAAAAACATGCATGCTACGTTAATTGAAGAATCTAAATTGCCCGTAGGTGTGAATGTGAGTGCGAATGGTTGTTTGTTTCTTTGGCTATTTGTCAGTGGGTATCACTTCAGTCTCGTGTCTGGAAGTTAAAAATAAAACCGAACATCTTTAAACAGGGCGGCACGGCGGATGACTGGTTAGAGCGTCTGCCTCACAGTTCTGAGGACCGGGGTTCATTCCCCGGCCCCGCCTATGTGGAGTTTGCATGTTCTCCCAGTGCCTGCATGGGTTTCCTCCCACATCCCAAAAAAACATGCATGGTTGGTTGATTGAAGATTCTAAATTGCCCTTGGGTGTGAATGTGAGTGCGAATTGTTGTTTGTTTCTATGTGGCCTGCGATTGGCTGGTGACCGGCTCGGGGTGTACCTCACCTCTCGCCCGAAGATGGCCTTGTCGAGTTGGCACCTTGGCCTTGCCTGATCCTACTGTTTTTGACTTTCAACAAGCAGGCACTGATCTTCAGGTCTGCTCCTGCAGCTGCAGAGAATGTACTTGTCCTGCAGCTTAGGGCTGCACAATGTATTATTTATTCATCGTCATTGCAATGTGCGCATGCATGATAGTCACATCGTAAAGGTCCTGACGATGTACGGTGAAAAGAACTCGGATACCCAACATGAATTGTGCGCATCAGTCCACCAGTCGCAATCGTACTTTGAGTAATGCTCGCAAACCATTCTCCAAATAATAGGCAAAATGAATGTCTTCTAACCTAAGTACTAGCATACAGTGGTAAGAAAATGTAGACAAGCTAATAAGATTAGCACCGATATTACACTTTACAGTAAATTATAACACTTCAAACACGGAGCAGCCCAGAGATGTGGTGTCGCCCCCGGGTGCTTCGGAGGAAGTCCAAGGAGAGTTTGGGGTAATGTTCACGTACTTTTAATAAGGCTCACAAGCAGGCAACATAACTCGCTAGCTAATGCTAGCACTAACATTTGCATGTAAACTTGCTGGGGTTCTGTTGATTTATGCTCTAGCAGAGGTCACTAACCAGCGGACAGCGGTCCTGGTCCATAGTCCGGACCCATAAGCAGTCCCATACGGATCCACACCTTAGCCAAAAAAAATAAAGTTATGATTCAAGACATATGGGGCACTATAATTTTAAATGGCGCAGCATTACAGGCTTTACGGTAGCGACGAACCGTACCGACCAATCACATGCGAATTCAGCCACCCTCTTCAACCCATCGAATCTGCATCTCAGGCCGTAATCACTGACTGCGCACAAGAGACAAGGAGAAACGTAGCACAGGAGAGAGAAAGACTTGGCGTGGAGGTTGAGTAGAAAGATCAGAAAATGACCGATAAAGGAAGAGAACATCTGGAACAAATGGCACTTAAAATGGAACGGCCAGAGTAATTTTTGTTTGTACTTCTCAATGGGAAGTTTCCACTGGGAGCACTTATTAAAAATGTATATATGTGAAATGCTATTTTGAAGCAAAACAGAAATGTTTTGAACAAACATACATCTAAAACGGGTCAGTTGGTCAAAAAAGATTTGTTAAATTAAAATATATAAATTTGTTTGAGACTTCACTTTTTTGTCAAGATCCCAAACAGAAAAAGGGAAACTCAAACTTTTTTTTTCTGAAGTTAAGCCCTTTATTTGAAGACATAACTTTCTCTTATTCTGAAATGCATCCTACTTTTATTTAGTAAATGAGAGAACATTACACAGTTGTGCTCATATTTGATTTGATATTTGATTATTTTAATTTGTTTGATTACCCGGGAAGAATTTGTAACGTGTACAATTATTTAAAGAAAACATGAAGGCTCATGCAAAACACATTTAATTTTATTTTAAATGGGGCTCAAATTAAACTGTAAGGCATTTAAAAAATGCGCAATCATTAAAAAAATTATAACCATAAAGAAAAAAGAAGGAAAAGAAAAATTATAACCATAAAGAAAATTATTCTGGCACTCTATGTAAACTTATGAGCACAACTGTACACATCATATCGCAATCATACATATTTGTTTAGTTCTGTGTTACGTGATAATAAATGCCAAAAGGTTTTCGAATTTGACTGATATATTGATTACAAGCAGATGTAGATACAACAACAAGACTGGCTACTTACAGTAATTCTGTATCACAATAAATAGACACTAGATGATCTTCTGGACCTTTGCTTCAAGAAATTTCTCGATCTGTGCCCTTTCAAATTTTAGTAAAATACCCCAGTGCTAGACTTTTCATTTTGGTGTTGAATCAGAATCAGAATCATCTTTATTTGCCAAGTATGTCCAAAAAACACACAAGGAATTTGTCTCCGGTAGTTGGAGCCATTCTAGTACGACAACAGACAGTCAATTCTAGGGTCAAATCGTGGGTTGTGGATTATGTCACACTACAAGGAGTTTTGTGGTACCTGATATTGGAAATAAGCCACAATAACAAATCGGACCAATAAAGGGACTAAAATCTTATACTCTGATCCAGGCACAAGGTGCACACAGCAGTGTGTGTTGTTTACTTAAAACTAATGCACTCAAATACAGAAATGCTAATGCAAATTATGTTAAATGTCTCATATTTTACCAAACCAACTTTTTCTTGTATTTTGGATGTTATGTTGGCTCTATGTTGCCTCAGTAAACATGTGCAATATGAATCAAAATCATCCATGCATTCATGAGTTCCAGATGTTTTTCTGTCGAGAGGCCTGAAATCAGGTCATTCGAATTTGTCGAGCTTATCGACATCACTAACAAAGATCTCCACCTTCCCTTTCTGCACCTGAGCCAGCGCTGTCAAGATAACAAACACGTGTACTCTACCAAGTGGATCTTCTAAACGGAGGCAACCAGAGGAAAGGGGGAAAAGCGGATACAAAACTGGGTCAAACAGAAGTAGCTGTCAGAGGGGCCTTTTCTGGACACTCATGTATGACAAAACCAAGTTCCATCCATCCATTTTCTGAGCCGCTTCTCCTCACTAGGGTCGCGGGCGAGCTGGAGCCTATCCCAGCTGTCATCGGGCAGGAGGCGGGGTACACCCTGAACTGGTTGCCAGCCAATCGCAGGGCACATAGAAACTAACAACCATTCGCACTCACAGTCATGCCTACGGGCAATTTAGAGTCTCCAATTAATGCATGTTTTTGGGATGTGGGAGGAAACCGGAGTGCCCGGAGAAAACCCACGCAGGCACGGGGAGAACATGCGAACTCCACACAGGCGGGGACGGGGATTGAACCCCGCACCTCAGAACTGTGAGGCTGACGCTCTAACCAGTCGGCCACCGTGTTTTGTGAAATGAAATCGACACTTTTATACTGAGTCCATGTGAGAGACACTCTATGGAGGTCTAAATAACCAAAATAGGGAACCTTTAAAACGTGTAAAACATAATGTAGACATATAAGACATTTTTGTTTTCATTTACAGTCGCTTCCGTGTTTGTCAGTCTTGGGTGCTACTTTGATTGGCTACATTCTGTTCCATGTCACCATTCTCGGCGTCATGACTCAAGAGAAGTTGACGTTTCCCACACACATGAAGAGTTTTGGTCGTACATATTGAACACGCTCATTTTTTAAGATTGGCGGCCCGACCTTTTTCGGACCCTAAAATCGGGACAAATCCACTCTTAACACACATCAGACTGAAGGACAATCTTGTAAGATAATCTTATAAGACTTAAAATTGTCTGGGGTTTGACGTGCTTGGTCAGGAAGCGGGAAAATGGGCACAAAAACAGGATGATTCTCTCTGTGTGTCTTAGTCTTTCCCGCATTGATCAAGTTTGGTTCCGCTGGCAACAGTCCACTAATTCCAGAGTCAGTTGTCACCATTATCCAGTCTTCAGAAAACTAATGACAGTGACAGTATTACAAAGCTATACATGATGTTTGCAGTACATTGGGTGCAGAGGAACAATGTCAGAATCGTTTCCTGCAGGGCTCTCATAATTAAGACCAACATGTCTGACTTGGGCGGCACGGTGACCAACTGGTTAGCACATCTGCCTCATAGTTTTGAGGACCGGGGTTCAAATCCCGGCCCCGCCTTTGTGCTTGGTCAGGAAGCGGCAAAATGGGCACAAAAACAGGATGATTCTCTCTGTGTGTCTTAGTCTTTCCCGCATTGATCAAGTTTGGTTCCGCTGGCAACAGTCCACTAATTCCAGAGTCAGTTGTCACCATTATCCAGTCTTCAGAAAACTAATGACAGTGACAGTATTGCAAAGCTATACATGATGTTTGCAGTACATTGGGTGCAGAGGAACAATGTCAGAATCGTTTCCTGCAGGGCTCTCATAATTAAGACCAACATGTCTGACTTGGGCGGCACGGTGACCAACTGGTTAGCACATCTGCCTCATAGTTTTGAGGACCGGGGTTCAAATCCCGGCCCCGCCTTTGTGGAGTTTGCATGTTCTCCGCGTGCCTGCGTGGGTTTTCTCCGGGTACTCCGGTTTCCTCCCACATCACAAAAAATATGCATGGTAGGTGAATTGAAGACTCTAAATTGCTCGTTGGTGTGAATGTGCGTGTGAATGGTTGTTTGTTTATATGTGCCCTGCGATTGTCTGACGACCAGTTCAGGGTGTACCTCACCTCTCGCCCGAAGATAGCTGCGATAGGCTCCAGCATGCCCGTGACCCTCGTGAGGATAAACGGTACAGAAAATGGATGGATGGATGTTTGACTTGAAGAACTGTGGCCAGTCTGTGAGGTTGTCTAAGGCCAGGCTGTAGAGTGCTAAAAGCAGTGGAGGAATTGATGAACCTGATCCTTCCAGTGCATCCAGGCTTCTCCGGGTGAGAAATAACTTGGTAGAAGAGGTAGGAAAACTACGTTGGCTCCATTAATAGACGAAGGTGGTTCAGAACTACAGTAACTGCTACTATGTCTTAAGATGTGATGTTAACCATACTGACCTGTAGCTGTTGAGGTCTTGAGAAAGCTGTGTTTTGGGGATGGCACCACACAAGAGGCCTTACATAGCTATGAAACTCTCCCCAGCTTCAGGCTCAGGTTGAAGACCTGCTCCGTGACTTGGACAGCTGGCCTGCACAGGACTCAAGGAGCCTGGAGCTGATGCCTTGTAGACACTGCTGCCTTCTTTGTTTTGATCTTACTGAGCTCTCTTGCGGGAGCTCTCTCGGTTTGAAGTGCCCCAACGTAAACACAACTTGTAAGACTGACACTAGTTGCCTTGGAGAAATTACGAGAGGCTGTTTTGTGATAAACTGAATTTAGGTTTCAAAAGATGCGCAAGCTTTTGTCATCTACTAACTTAACACACTATACTCTTATACATTCTGGCATACAAATCTACATAAAAATTTTATAATTTTGAACATGGAGACAATTTTAAGCAGTGACCATGAGGCATTTGGATTCCTCGGATTTTGGTTATCTGTATGACCTCAAATTGAATGAAAAATGTAAATTCAAAGCATAAAGAGAACAAATTTTTACAGTCCACATTTAAATATAGTGTGCAGTGAATGTTTGCCTTTAAATGGAATGTTGGTCAGCAAATTTAAAACAACACTATTTGTGGTGAATAGTTTTCAAATTTCGTAACTTAAATTAATGCTTGTTATTGATCGCTCATATAAATAGACACATACATTAACTTCGGTCTCTAGTGCATTACTCGTTAGAGAGTCATCAAATCAGTAATTTACACAAAGGGCGGCCGTACATGCGCGCTATATCTGTTTAAGTGACTAAATGGCCAATAAAGAGGGCCATGATTTGCCTTGGTAATGGACAATTAGGTACTCCTTTACTCTTAAACAAGCTGGAAATAGACAAAATAAAGTGCTTGACACTAACTGAGACTGTGATTTTAGTATGTGTCGAGCACTTTTCTGTAATAATTTTTACATAATCTGATCCCCAGTCTCTTGGTTATTTTCATTTCAATAATAAGTCAGTCAACTAGGGCTAATACTACAAAGAGTTGGGGAAAAAACAGTTAATGTTGGTTTACTCTTAATCAGTGATAATTAAGCAGTCATTCAAGACTAAAAAATACAATACAGAGGACCCAAGCATATTTGTGGTTGACGATTTCGCTGAAATTGTTTTCTTCTTTGTGTTTGTTTTTTTTTGTTTTTTTGGGGGGGGTGAACCAAACCCCGTTTTCATGGAAAACCTCTATTGGCAGTATATACCTGCTTATTCAAGAATTTCTGGGGTTTAAAAATTCTTCTTATTTTTTTCAATTCAATTATAATGGGTGTGATTTATTCACTGATTTTTTGCTATTGGGGGACCGAGCCTGACCGTAAATGAGCGGTCCACTGTATTGTGATATAACATAATGTACATGCACACACCTTGGAACATCAACTGTGGAAGCATTAATGAGTTGATGTGGAATATGTAGGTAATTTGTCTTGCTTACAGTGTTACCCGGAATAATCTTGATCAGTAGCATGCTTGCAAACAGCACTGATACTGCTTAGAGGATTATGTTTCTTTTGTAATACATTTTAGTTCAGAATATAGCTTTACCATTATGCGTCCCTGGTGCTTAGACTCAGCAAGCCATTGTGCTTGAACTGTACTGGCAGATGTCTCGACCAGTTGCTCCATCATCATATGATTGTCTAATTGCTGACATTTACTTTTTTTCTGTCCCAGCTCTGGATCACTTAGAAAATGCCCTTCCAAGGTTTTTGGGCCAATGTAATCACATACAGAAAGGATCGTTTGTGCTCAGCAGAACATCTCTGACATCTGTGATGACCTGACATTTATTCCTGACCTGATTCTGATTCTGATTCTAAAGATGACTCTGAAACTGGCTGCATGCACAGAATCTGTTAGAGTGTCACTTACCAAAATGTATTGTGTACAGAAAGTCAAACAGTAACAATGTTAAACTATTACACTAAAACCTCCCTAGTATACCACAATCCACTGAGTGACGCTCATTCATGTTTATATATAAATTATATATTTTTTTGCAAATTTTTGCTGCGTACTGGATGACAAATGCACTCTGTAACTGCAGGGATGATTAATGAAAATGATGAAAATGTTGTTGCCAAAAACAGGTTGCATCATACACTTACTTATTAACTGAAGCTGGACATTAAATTTTGCAATGTTGCACTGTGCAGCCAAGACATGAATACCACTTTTTGTTGTTATATTTCTTCACTTTGCCATCAAATGATACCCATATGTGGTCTAATTAAAAGAAAATACACTTTAGACAAACAAAATTAAAAGACTAGGATTCATTAGTGAATTCATAATGCATTATAATTACGCACTTTAGTATATTTTTAACACAATACAGATCATAGCCATTTGTCAAACATCTGCTGTCATACAAATATGCTGTGGAAATTGTAAATCAAGCTAGAAGGGTTATCTTTTAAGATCAAGATTACTCTAAATGTGCCTTGTCATCTTCAATGACATGAATGTCAATTGTTTCATGATATGAGGTACTTTGCGGCTGCAATTCAGTCTGAAAATGTTATCTGTGTTTTCTGGCTTACAACAAATATTGAAGGTGAATGACTGAAATGCAAACTTGGATCCTGCTGGGTTTCATTTGCCATACACAGAGAATTGTAATGGACAGCTTTGCCACACACTCCCATCCTTTCAACTCATGCTTTTAGTCTAAAATCATCCGGTATCTTTGTTTTATTTCATCATGGTTAAATTGAGAAAATGGTCACATTTTTATCAGTCTGTTTCCCTGGTGAGACAAAATATTTAAGCTAATGTGTCATCATTGTGTTAGACATAGATAAAACAACAGATTAAAGTTTCATACTGAAATAGTAAGTAGCAGGAAATGATCTTTTTGCTGTGAAAAGAAATTTGCATGAAAAAAAATGGTTTTCCAACTAATTCACACAAAACACTTAGCTGCAGGATATTAACAGCATGAAGAATTAATAGCTGTCCCACTACTCAGCTGGTATATTATTCAATGACTGAATAGCCACAGTATGAACAAAAAGAGGCTCTCAGAGCCATCAAGGCTCAGTCAGAAGTAATTTCACACATATGACTGCTGGCACGTATTCGGGGGAAAGTGCACTGGTGAAAATAGAGCTTTAAGTGAAATTGAATGAGAAACGATATGACGTAATGACGTCTTTATAGTCAGAGAAGACCGATCATACACAGTCTGATTGACTGCATTAATAAATACGAGACAGTAGGGCTGATTTGTTCTGCAAAGGATGGGGCGGAGTTGATATGTTAAACGGGAAGTGTTAAATGGGAAGGTAAGGTCTAGTTATGCATTTGGTTGGGTTGGGTTGTCAAATCACACTTACTCTTCAACAGGAAGGTGGTCACAAATTGCAATACAATCGCACATTTCAAGAAAATTGAAACGAACAAAAAATAAAGCAAAACTGGTCGAGATGAGTCAAGATGAGCAGATCTCCCATTTTAAAAGGTATCAGTGAAAACAAGCCTAGGAAATGGAAGCCCATATGCAAGCGTTAGGAAAGGTTCACTTCTTTGTTTTCATTTTGGAGGTTGTATGTGTTATGTTATGTTATGTGTTGTTGTATGTGGTCTGGGTGAAACTTATAGTCTGTATCGTTTCTTGACAATAAACAGTCTACTGTGGCTTTCTTTATAAATATGGGTAAAGGGATAAACATAGGATTTCTGGAATGAACAATGGACTTATTGGGTGAGGGTCCCCATAAGAAACAAGGTGAAGGTGAGTGGTATGACATGCATAAAAAGGTCAATGGCAAGAAATGGAGAAGGGATGCTGCTGTCAGTAAGTGAAAATTGAAGGTGTTTTTTGTTGCCATTTAATATTTGTGTTTTTTAATATTTCATTTATATACACAGACTATCGGCAGTGCTGCATCTGCAGGAAATAGATGAAATTAACTGTCTTCTCATTTACTTTTTGTCGTCATTCGTGCTCGACCTGAAGTTGAGGGAATTGACTGAAGTTATGAATCTTTTATAAATTGCACAGGTTGTATTTCCAGAAACCTTGCAGAATGAAGAGTGTGTGTTGTGTTAACCATGAAGTACAATATTTCTACCATAGGTTGTCTGTAATGAAATCTGAGGTGGTAGTGAAACCTCAAAGCTGAATGAAAAAGTTGTGGCGCAGTGTCTAATACTAATATGAAGACATATTAGCTCAGGATGCCACAGGGCTGATTGGATTAAATGTGCAATTCCACTGTCAAAGTGCTTTTGTACACAGAAAGGACAAATGGCTGTTTCTGTTTTTTTAAATTTGCATATGATATGCACAATTTATTTCCATACCCTCATTGTCTAATCGGTTGGAGTCTATGAAGTATTTTGACGCTGCAAATCCATCCATCTATTTTCTGTACCGTTCACCTAACTTTATTGCTAAAACTATCATGCATTATATTCTGTGGCAGCCAGTAATGAAGAAGAATCATCACAGCTTCTTGTAAGCATCACACTAGAACAAACATTTGGAGGTCACTGTTATATAAGCCAAAAAGACATATTTTACCAAATTATTCTATACATACAAACTATACTTTGTGGATGAATGTCCATCTGTCTGTCTGTCTATCTATCTATCTAGCTATCGATCTATCTACAGTATATAAATTGAAATGATGGCATGGTTCTCTGATCTACCAACCTTGGTTCTAGTTCATCCCAAATTTGTTTGATGGGCTTAAGGTCAGGGCTCTCAAATCTTGCACGCAAAACTCATTCGACCACGCCTTAATGGACCTTGCTACGTGCACTCGGCCATAGTCATGCAGGAACCAGAAAGGACCTTCTTTGAACTATTCCCGCAAAGTTAGAACCAAAGAATGGTCTAATATGGCTGGTATAAACAGTCATTACGGGCAACGAGAGACGAGAAATGAAAATGTTTATATCCACAAATACTCTCGGATCACCTATCAAGTGAGAAATTAAACAACCATGTCATTATTTAGTTATTTGCCTATTTCAGAAAATGTGAAACAGTGGGGCTAATTAACAAAATAACCAGCCCACACCAAGTTTTTAGTTGCCATGGCGGACGAAAGCCCAGAGCAAACGAGCCGCTAAGCGGTGGCCAAAGCACTATCATATTAAAGCCCAAGGCTAACTCTGTTACCGCAGCATTCACTCCTGATAACGAGTACCCACTCGAAGTTGTTGACATGGTTGTGGGTGGTATGGGTGTTTGCCGTAGTCATGCACCAAATCGCTACATAGATTGACATTTGTAATATGGCAGTTTAATGATAAACTGCTCCCTCACCAGTGATGATGCAATAGAAGCTCTATGGGTGCTCACTTTAAGTGCGTGTGGGAGCGGGATTTTAAATTCGACAGTGGTGGCTTCACGAAAGATAAATAGAGCTCTATTTAGGTTAGTTGAAGCACAGATTAGTGTTAAAGCAGCGTTAGCTTCTGATAAACGGTATTTACTTGGTCACTTGGATAATATGTTTGCCGAAGTGTCCATGCCTTCCATGAACAGAATGAACTGTTGCCTCCACAAGATAAAATGCTTTCATTGTCTTTGAGCTAAGGTCACTCGCTTGTTTTCCACACGTTGAAAAATAAATCCAGCCCACTGGTTGTCAATCGCATAAAGGGCTTTTGCATTGGACCAGCAGTATATGGTGCGGGATGACTCCAGGCTCACTTATATGTGATGCCCGGTCCCTTAAACAGCTTGATTCTTGCAAGAAAATAGGGTGAGTAAAATGTGATATTATTTTACAGTAGATCCTCGGGGTATTAACAAACCTCAATTTCAATGATGTTGGGATGTTGTGTAAAACGTTAATATAAACAGAATACAATTATTTGCAAATCCTTTTCAACCTATATTTAATTGAAAACTACATAGAACAGCTATTTAATGTTCAAACTGATAAACTTCAATAAGCATTTGGAAACTGAGGACACTAATTGTTGAAGGTTTGTAGGTGGAATTCTTTCCCATTCTTGCTTGTGGTACAATTTAATTTGCTCATCAGTCCGGGGTCTCCATTGTCGTATTTTTAATATGATAATATGGCATAATACGCCACACATTTTTAATGGAAGCCAGGTCTCGACTGCTGGCAGGCCAGTCTAGTACTCTTTTACTACGAAGAAGGTCACCAGCATAATTATGGTTTCCTCTGAAGGGCCATTATGACTGTGAATCCATATAAATATATGTGTGTCGAATATTGTTAACTATACACAACAAATAGATCTAAAACTAGTTTTGAAATTTGAAGCCAGTAAAACATTGTTTGTTCAACAACAAATTTAAAAACAAAACAAAACAAAACCAAAAAAAAAGAAAATAATTCAACTTATTTAAGGGGCATTGTTAATAAAAAACAAAAACAAATCGAATAACAAAACAATAAAAAACAACAATTCAACTTATTTTAGGGGCATTAGTAATAAACAATTAAATATTTTAAAGTTATTATAAGTGAATACAATTAGCAATTTTGGTATTTTAGCAAGACACAGGACGTCGGTGCACATGATTAGCTTTCGTGGGCCACATAAAATGATCTAGACCCCGGGCCTTGAGTTTGACACCTGTGTAACTCATCATTAAGGCTGACAAAAAAAAAAAAACATATGGAATGAGATATTAGAACAAGTGGTCTAGAAAGGGATGGCTGGACGGAATCAGGCCTCTTCCAAATGTGTATAAAAATAGTATACAGTTCATATCTGTATAAATTAGTCAACAACTGTATGTCAAATAATGGTTGCGAGCAGTCAGTGGAGTCATGTGGAGGTTACCCTGTTTGAATCAAAGGTTGGAAGAGTAAGCTAAGACAAACTAAATGAAATGTAATTTTTAATACGTATTTGTGTTCTTTATGCAGAATATTACTGGTGTGGATGCTTGTGCTTATTTATGAGCAAAATGGGCACATGTGGTATTGTCTCGTGTGTTCCGTGATTGTAAACACGACCAAGTAGGATGTCTCACTTCAAATGTACATGTAAATAGACAGTCCAAAAAATATTTTACATAGTAGGCATTAAATAGTAATTGGGAACTTTAGACCTGGAGTGTAAATCCAGCACAAGATGAAAGTGCTCATCACAAGCTCTATGACCGTTGTCTCAAAAAATGAAAGCATTTTTTTGTGTGTATGTATTTCTATCTCATGCTCATTGCACTTCTCTGGTTATGTACATATTGACTCCACGTGAGAAGAAGCAAAGAAAAGTAAATGTATTTATATAGCACATTTCATACGCAATGTAACTCAATGTGCTTTACATGATTAAAAGCATTTAAAAACAAAGACAAAAACAGCTTATAAACATTTAAAACAAAGAGAAAAAATAAAATACAATGAAAACAGTGTACAGTGCAAGAAATATAATTTGAAAGTGGAAATGCTCTAAAATGCATGAGTAAAAAGAAGAGTTTTTAACATGGACTTAAAAACATTCACACTTGGAGGCTGACGTCACTTCTGTTGGCAACTTATTCCATTTGTGTGCAGCATAACAGCTAAAGGCTCCTTCACCATGTTTGCTTTGGACTCTGGGCTCCACTAGCTGTCCTGATTCTGTAGATCTCAGAGCGCTACTGGGTTTATATTTCATTAGCATTTCTTTCATGTATTCAGGACCAAAACCATTTAGTGAGTTGTAGACCATGAGCAGAACTTTAAAATCTATTCTCAAGCTGATTGGGAGCCAGTATAGAGACTTTAGAATTAGAGTAATATGTTCTGACCTCGGCGACAACTGGTTAGCACGTCTGCCTCACAGTTCTGAGGATCTGGGTTCAAATCTGGCCTCGCCTGTGTGGAGTTTGCATGTTCTCCCCGTGCCTGAGTGGGTTTTCTCTGGGTACTCCGGTTTCCTCCCACATCCCAAAAACATGTATGTTAGGTTAATTGAATAATTTCCCGTAGGTCTGAATGTTAGTGCAAATGCTTGTTTGTTTCTATGGGCCCTGCGATTGGCTGGCGACCGGTTCAAGGTGTACCCCGCCTCCCGCCCGAGGATAGCTGGGATAGGCTCCAGCAGCCCGTGAACCTAGTGAGGATAAGCGGTAAAAGAAAATGGATGGATGTCTGACCTCTTTGTTCTGGTCAGAACCCGAGCTGCAGCATTCTGAATGAGCTGCAGCAGTTGAATGGTCTTTTGGGGGAGTCAGAAGACAATTAGAATAGTCAAGTCAACTTCAGATAAAAGCTTGGATGAGCTTCTCCTGGTCGGTTTGGCACAATCAGGTTGGAATCTATCAGTACACCAAGGTCTTTGTTTTTTCAAGATAGTGACTCCAGGTGTTTACTAACAGTAATCCTCCTTTCTTGATTGCCAAAAACAATTAATCTCAGTTTTGTTGTGTATATATATAGCTATATATATATATATAACATGGAAGCGTCCAGTGTTTTTGTTTTTTTTAGAAGAGGCTTAATGGCAGCTACTTTAAGAGCTACAGGAAACTCGCCTGACTGAAGTGAGCAATTGATTATTTGCTGCAAATCAGCAAGCACAGACTTTGGAATAGTTTTGAAAAAGTAAGATGGTATTGAGTCAAAAGATAGTTCGTTGATGGTTTCACCTGCTGAACCGTTTTCTCTACAGTTTTTTTGGTCAACTGTATCAAATTCTGACATGGTAATAGAGTTTTTCCTCGGTGGCTTCAGATGTAGCATCGTTTTGCCATTTTGCTCATTTGTGCTGATATTTAACCTGATGGATTGTATTTTTTCACTAAACTAAGCAAATTCATTGCATTTATCTGCTGTCAGGAGTTCTGGAGCTATCTGATTCCGGGAGTCGTGAGTTTGTCAACCACAGCAAACAGAGTGCAAGTATTGTTGAGGTTCTTACTGATGATTTCAGAAAAGTGTTGCTGTCTAGCCCTGACTGACTCTTGGTTAAAATTACAAAGACTTTGTCTGTAGAGGTCATAGTCAATTTGGAGTTTAGTTTTTCTCCACTTACATTCTGCTTTCCTACACTTTGATTTAGAGGTCTTTACCATCATTGTGCTCCTCCACGGTGTTCTAGGTCACCTCAAGATTGTCTTAGCTTTATTAGGAGCGACAGCATTCATGACATTTGAGATTTTCCAGGTGAATTTATTCAAAGGTTCATCAACTGTATCAGCATTCACAGTTTGTGACACAGCTATGGTCTCCATAAACTTAGTGGTGGTACTGTCTTTTATGTCTCTTTTCTTAATAGACAGAGAGGTTGTCTGAACCTTTGGGAGACTCTGTAATTCAAACATCGCACAAAAATGGTCAGAAATAGCCATATCCTTAACGTCAACTGATAGAATTTCAACATCTTTAGAGATGACCAGGTCTAAGATGTGACCTTGAGTGGACTCTTAATATGTTGAGAAAGGTCAAATGTGTCCATTATAGCAGAGAGTTCTTTAGATTTTTTTTCCCATGTCATTGTCTACATGAATGTTAAAGTCTCCCTAATAGTTGTAGTCAAGTACAAATAACTGACAGCAGTTCTGAAAAATCCTCCATAAATTTTCCATTGTATCTTGGAGGTCTATAAATTATTAAAACAATAACCTTTGGATCACCTTTTCCTAAAAAACTGGGATATTCAAAAGAGCTAAAATCTCCCATTATAATTTCTTTACACTGAAATAATGACTTAAATATAGCAGCAATACCACCGCCTCTTTTCCTGTTCGACACTTGTTCATAAACTTAAAATTTCCTGGTGTTGCCTCATTTAAAATGGTATAATCGTATTACAGCTACTTTCTGTTAACCACGTTTCATTTATTAACAAAAAAGCTAGATCATAGGTTGGAATGATGTCATTAATCAACATTGATTATTACCTGCTATTGAATAGAGCTCATCTCGCAGAGATAACTGGAGACAGTTGATTGATAGGTTCAGATTTTATCCTCACTAAGCTTGTAGTTCTACTTTTTTGTGCCATATTTATTTGACCAACTTTCTGTCCCTTGTAATTACAGGAATGAAAAATGCCTGATCTCCATAGGGGTCTGACTTATTCTGGAGAAGAATGTTGTTTGTATCTGCTTTGAAGCCATGACCCCTCACATATCTGTCAGATTTGGAGATAAGATTCTTCATGGGTGTAGGAGGGGCCCTTTGCATCTTAGTGGATGTTGGTTTCAGACGAGGGTGGATGGGAGGAAGGTGTGGTGTGCATTGGATTCCAACATTTACAATAGTCTTCATCCTGTCCGTCAAATGTAGCATTCATCCGGTCCGTCCCATGTAATAGAGCTGGTCTGAAATGAGAGGGTTTCCAGCGAGCATAATGACAAAAACTGTGAGGTAAAGGCAGGCACCATCAGTTTGAATGTTCGTGTCAAGTTGTCACTTGGTGACCTTGCTTTATTCCTCACTGTGCACCACCAATATTGATTTCGCAGCTTCAGTCCCAAGAAAAGTGGTCAGCGTTCTGTGGTCATCGACTCTCACAATAGTTTTATATTTTTTTTAGGTTTATTTTTTTTACACGAATACATCCAAAACTTACAAGGGCGCTCACTGAAAAAAAATGTACATCAAAAATCAGAATAGTTTCAGAATTGACATAATTCAAGTCAATTGAAGTTTATTTGAAGATCCCTTAATCACAAAATAGTGTCAAAGGGCTCTTAATAGACCCACAGTTGACAAAAATGTGTTTCAATCATAATGTCCAATGTATTTTTTTTTGTCAGTTCAGATTGTAAATGTAAAGTTGTAAAATGTAAAGTAAGTAAAATGGAATACGGTAACATAGCATAAAGGTTTTTTCTGTAGACTGAGTCCAATGAAAACAACAAAGACGGACTAACTCCCCTCTGTTGAGTCACCCTGGTACCAAAGATGGAGTTACCGTGAAGGCTGGAGATGCTGCTGTGTACAGGACAGACCACCTTTAGATTTGACTGCAGGTTGGCAATGAGTGGTGGATAACAGCCAGATGACTGGTGTTGTGGGGTGCTCATGCCCAATACTGTGAAGACGACAGAGAATGGAGCAAGCTGAGGAGCTGCTGCAGAGTGTTTGTGCTCTGGCTGTTGATATTTTTCTTTTGTTTAAGTGTTTTTATTTTCTCCCTAAATTCCTGTGACAATAAAAAGAAGACAAACGCAAGGCCCGACTAGCTAGAAAGCCTCTCATTTCAGACCAGCTCAAAATGTGTTTGGTTAGAGAATACAGTACATTTTGTTTTGTCAACTAAGATGTATTATTTATAGAAGGTGAGGTCTTTCAGTTAATAAAATGGATGTCTATGGTAGCGTCTGGGTTTGCAGTACTGCGCCATTCCAAGTCATTAAATGTTGAGGTTAGAATTTAATATTTTTGTGGATTTGATCAGATGTTAGATATGTGGCTTCACAGCATTAAGTTTGTAGGCTCAATCCCCAGTTCTCTTGTGGATTGTCAGTCATTGACCAAGAAAAATAAATAAATAAATAAATTTGCTCACGATGCTGCTTCATCAGTTGAATGATCTTTTATTTTTCTGTTCAACATAATTATTCTTAAATGAGGTGACTCTCAAAATCACTTTGAGGACCCTGTCAACTTAAATCACAACTACAGTACTTGTGTTTTTGACAGTCTTAGTCTAATTAGACCAAAACAGGCAAAAACACGGAGGACCCAATTGCAGGGAAGCAGGGAGTCAATGTAGGACTGCAGGAGTCTCAAAAAAGAATATTTAATCTCCAAAAAGGGCAAACAAGGAACATGGATAAAGCAAAACTAAACAAAGTCCCACAACAGATATCAACCAAACCAAATAACAAAGAAACACTTGAATATCTAAAACTGGAAACAAACTATGCCTGGTGAGTAAGACGTGGAACAGATAGGGACAATGACATACCACAATGACAATTAACCGACAAGAAGTGAAAGAAACCGGGGAACTAAATACAAACAGATTGACGAGACAACGAGGAACACCTGGACAAGATACGAGTGGCTGGAGAGAGCCAATTGGTCGACACAAGGTAGAAGGTTGACGAGAACAGGTGGACACAACAACCAAATGATCACACGACAAACATGGAACACAGGAAAACATGGAACAAAACGAAATAACCCAAACCAAAACACAGACCACAGACCACAGACCAGGACACTTTCACGATATGTCAAAATCTGACGTGCTCCCTCCCACTCAAAGCCTCAGCCAACACCGCTCGGAACTTATCCATCCATCCATCCATCCATCTTCTGAGCCGCTTATCCTCACAATGCTCACGGGAGTGCTGGAGCCTATCCCAGCTATCTTCGGGCAGGAGGCAGGGTAAACTCTGAACTGGTTGTCAGCCAATCACAGAGCACACATAAACAAACAACCATCCGCACTCACATTCACACCTAGGGGCAATTTAGAGACTTCAATTAACCTCCTATGCATGTTTTTGCGATGTGGGAGGAAACCGGAGTGCCCAGAGAAAACCCACACACGCACGGGGAGAACATGCAAACTCCACAAAGGTGGAGCCGGGGATTGAACCCTGGTCCTCAGAACTGTGAGGCAGACGCTCTAACCATTCTCCACCGTGCTGCTTAAAAAACAATATTCCTTTAATTCCAGGTCCACATATTTACAGTGCTCCGGGACTAACACGTTTGGACATATGCAGCTAAGAGTATTGCATTTTGCATAATGCACTGTGACAGACAGGCTCTTGAGGATCTCATTTTCACTCAGAGGATGTCCAGGGGCTTAAATACATCACATTTTCTGACAGCTGCCAGTTGAACATGTCCTCATATGGTGCTCCCTCTGTAGGAGTGAGAGGAGATGCAACTGTCTGGAATTAATACTTGGCCAATTTTGCCTCTTTGGATCACAAAACTGTTGCTATGTCAGCTCATTTCCTCTGTCACATTTGCCTGCAGTACATAGATATTAAATAGAAATTTTAAATATCTCACTTATTTATTTTATTTTGAAGTGAAATGTGCAAACCTTTCAAAATGCACTTTTGTGTAAGAAGCTTGAAAAAGCCTGAAATTTTAGTTTCATAAGTTTATAATATGTCGGGGTTTAGATTATAAGGCAGGTTTTAGGGAGCAGAGGCCCTGTCAGATATCTGGAATGATCATCCTTTGCCTCACATAGTAATGCATCAAATTAAGTTAGTGACTTGTAGAAGGTGGTTTAAAAAAATAATACAAATTATATATATATATATATATATATATATATAGTGGGTACGGAAAATAATTTTTCACTCTTTGTTATATTGCAGCCATTTGCTAAAATCTTTTAAGTAAATTTTTTCCTCTATGTACACACAACACACCACATAGACAGAAAAAAACGGAATTGTTGAAATTTTTGCAGATTTATTAAAAAAGGCGGCACGGTAGACAACTCGTTAGCACATCTGCCTCACAGTTCTGAGGACCGGGGTTAAAATCCCAGCCTCGCCTGTGTGGAGTTTGCATGTTCTCCCCTTGCATGTGTGGGTTTTCTCCGGGCACTCTGGTTTCCTCCCACATCCCAAAAACATGCATAGTAGGTTGATTGAAGACTCTAAATTGTCCATAGGTATGAATGTGGTTGTTTGTGTCTATGTGCCCTGCGATTGGCTGATGACCTGTTCAGGGTTTATCCCGCCTCTCGCCCAAAGATAGCTGGGATAGGCTTCAGCATGCCCGTGACCCTTGTTAGGATAAAGCGGTACAAAAAATGGATGGATGGATTTATTAAAAAAGAAAAACTGAAATATCACACAGCCATAAGTATTCAGACCCTTTTCTGTGACACTCATATATTTAACTTGGGTGCTGTCAATTTCTTCTGATCATCCTTGAGATGTTTCTACACCTTCATTGGAGTCCAACTGTGTTTTGATTAGGAAAGCCACACACCTGTCTATATAAGACCTTACAGCTCAGTGCATGTCAGAACAAATGAGAATGATGAGGTCAAAGAAATTGCCTGAAGAGCTCAGAGACATAATTGTGGCAAGGCACAGATCTGGCAAGGGTTACAAAAAACGTTCTGCTGCACTTAAGGTTCCTAAGAGCACAGTGGCCTCCATAATACTTAAATGGAAGTCGTTTGGGACGACCAGTACCCTTCCGAGAGCTGGCTGCCCGGCCAAACTGAGCAATAGGGGTAGATGATCCTTGGTAGAGAGGTTAAGAAGAACCCAAAGATCACTGTGGCTGAGCTCCAGATATGCAGTCGGGAGATGGGAGAAAGTTCTAGAAAGTCAACCATTACTGCAGCCCTCCAACAGTTGGGGCTTTATGGCAGAGTGGTCCGATGGAAACCTCTACCCAGTGCAAGAAACATTAAATTTGCTTAAAAAAAAACCTGAAGGACTCCAAGATGGTGAAAAATAAGATTTATTGGTCTGATGAGACCAAGATAGAACTTTTTGGCCTTAATTTTAAGCAGTATGTGTGGAGAAAACCAGGCACTGCTCATTACCTGTCCAATACAGTCCCAACAGTGAGGCATGGTGGTGGCAGCATCATGCTGTGAGAGTGTTTTTCAGCTGCAGGGACAGGATGACTGGTTGCAATCGAAGGAATGATGAATGCGGACAAGTTCAGGGATATCCTGGACGAAAACCTTCCCCAGAGTGCTCAGGACCTCAGACTGGGCCGAAGGTTCACCTTCCAACAAAACAATGACCCTAAGCACGCAGCTAAAATATGGAAGGAGTGGCTTCAGAACAACTCTGTGACTGTTCTTGAATGGCCCAGCCAGAGCCCTGACTTAAACCCAATTGAACATTTCTGGAGAGACCTAAAAATGGCTGTCCACCAACGTTCACCATCCAACCTGACAGAGCTGGAGAGGATCTGCGAGGAGGAATGGCAGTGGATCCCCAAATCCAGATGTGAAACACTTGTTGCATCATTCCCAAAAAGACTGTGTGTATGTATATGTATGTATATATATGTATTCTGTTCTGCTGCCCTCATACATGTCCTATACTATTCTAACATATATTATATGTATACCTATATGTGTGTCAACCAGGGCAGTAGCTTTAGCAGGGACGCCCAGATTTCCCTCTCCCCAGACACTGCATTCAGCTCTTTCGGGGGGAACTCAAGGCGTTCCCAGGCCAGCCGGGAGACGTAGTCTCTCGAGCGTGTCCTGGGTCGTCCCCGGGGTCTCCTCACAGTGGGACATGCCCGGAATACCTCACCAGGGAGGTGTCCAGGAGGCATCCTAATCATATGCCCGAGCCACCTCATCTGGCTCCTCTCAATGTGGAGAAGGAGTGGCTCTACTCTACTCTACTCTACTCTACTCCACCCAAGCCTATATATATATATATATATATATATATATATATATATATATATATATATATATATATATATATATATATATATATATATATATATATATATATATATATATATATATATATATATATATATATATATATATATATATATATATATATATATATATATATATATATATATATAGGCATATATATTTAGGCGGCACGGTGGCCGACTGGTTAGAGCATCAGCCTCACAGTTCTGAGGTGCGGGGTTCAATCCCCGTCCCCGCCTGTGTGGAGTTTGCATGTTCTCCCCGTGCCTGCGTGGGTTTTCTCCGGGCACTCCGGTTTCCTCCCACATCCCAAAAACATGCATTAATTGGAGACTCTAAATTGCCCGTAGGCATGACTGTGAGTGCGAATGGTTGTTTGTTTCGATGTGCCCTGCGATTGGCTGGCAACCAGTTCAGGGTGTACCCCGCCTCCTGCCCGATGACAGCTGGGATTGGCTCCAGCACGCCCGCGACCCTAGTGAGGAGAAGCGGCTCAGAAAATGGATGGATGGATGGATATATATATTTAAAAAATATCTGTATTTTTTCTTTTTCATTTTATATATATATATATATATATATTATACATATATATATTATATATATATACATATATATATATATATATATATATATGTATAAATATATATATATATATATATTTATATATATATATATATATATATATATATATATATATATATATATATAGGCGGCACGGTGGGCGACTGGTTAGAGCGTCAGCCTCACAGTTCTGAGGACCGGGGTTCAATCCCCGGCCAACTGTGTGGAGTTTGCATGTTCTCCCCGTGGTTTTCTCCGGGCACTCCGGCTTCCTCCCGCATCCCAAAAACATGCATGAATTAGAGACTCTAAATTGCCCGTAGGTGTGAATGTGAGTGTGAATGGTTGTTTATTTGTATGTGCCCTGCGATTGGCTGGCAACCAGTTCAGGGTGTACCCCGCCTCCTGCCCGATAATAGCTGGGATAGGCTCCAGCACACCCGCGACCCTAGTGAGGAGAAGCGTCTCAGAAAATGGATGAATGGATGGATGGATAAATATATAAATATAAAATGTAAAAAGAAAAAATACATATATTTTTTTAAATTCCTTAACTTGCGAACGACTGGTTAGCACATCAGCCTCACAGTTCTGAAGACCCGGGCTCTGTCTCCTCCTCAAGCATGGCAAAAATACATGATTTGTGTCTTGTCCTTTGACTGGTTGGTGACCAGTTCAGGGTGTACCCCACCTCTTGCCTGAAGATAGCTGGGATAGGTTCCAGCACGCCTGTGACGCTAGTGAGGAAAAGCGGTACAGAAAATGGATGGGTGAATGGATATGTATATATATATATATATATATATATGTATATATATATATATATATATATATATATATATATATATATATATATGTATATATATATATATATATATATATATATATATATATATATACATATCCATTCACCCATATCCATTATATATATATATATATATATATATATATATATATATATATATATATATATATATATATATATATATATATATATGAACATGAGAAAACATGAGGCACCCAATCAGAAGTGACAGCCCAGGAGGGAACCTAATGGTAACTGTGGTAGACTGTGGGCGGAATTGGAGTGTGCCTTCCTCCCATGGCCCGTCATCGATACCCTAATACAGGGGTGTCAAACTCATTTTTGTCGTGGGCCACATCGTAGTTATGGTTTTCCTCCAAAGGCCGTTTTGACTGTGAACCCATATAAGTGTATGATCGTCTCATATTATTACATATAAAAAAAAAAAAACTAAAAAAAACTGTTCAACTATTACGCAATTTACTTCAAAAGGGGGCTTGGTTTAAAAAAAATAAATCCTTAATATCTCAATGTTATTGAAAAGGAAGACAATTTGCAATTTTGGTATTTTAGCAAAAACTAAGTCAATGCACATGATTTGCTTTGGCGGGCCACATAAAATGATGTCGTGGGCCGAATCTGGCCCCCAGGCCACCATTTTGTTACAATGCCCTAATACATCGTGAAAAAACTAAGTATGACTTGAATATGGAGAAAATAATGGCCCAAATCACTATATTTCAGGCAAACAGGTCTGCTGTGGCCTCGGGAAACATGCTGTTGATGGGAAATGATTTTTCCCCAAATGTTCCCAAGGAGCAGAAGAAAGCATGCCAAATAAGTTAATTTAATTGTAAAAACTTCCTGACACAATGGGCTCAATTAAAAGTACCCATTACAATCTATGTCAAGGTAGACTTTTTGGGACAGCTCTTTTATTGGATCTAATTAGTAGATCAGTGCAAGTCGTCAAATTGGCGACGCCATTTGGTGTATCTTGGCTTGCAATTAGTTTTTGTTTTTTTCATTTCTATTTTGGGTTTGGCGAGCAGTAGTGATAATATTACTGTTCAGAGTTCTGTGCAGTTCTTTTACAATAACTGTCACACACTAAAATGATCAGACATTGTTTTTTTATTTCACATGATCTCATACCACTAACAAGTTTTGTTAGTATTGACTCAGCCTGACTAACCATGTTAACGCTGTAGTTTTATTTATGGGCGCTTGAGTTGCTGCAATGGCACAAACAGGCCAATTGCATGTTAGCTCAATATCCTAAGTTGTCAGTCATACTAAAAATATATACATAGAGGTGTGTGGGTGAAACTTGTCCTGTGAAGGTGTGCTTTTTAATTTTATGTTGCAATGTCTGCAGTTGTATTGTTACTTTTTATATTGTGACTTGGGAGAAAGAAATATTGGAACAATTGCTACATTTTATCTCCCATATCTGGATGATGTAGTGTAAATCCACCCTTTGAAATCTTTGTCCATCAAACACATCTTTCAGAGTTTCCATGTATTATTTTTCTCTAATATTTTGTACTAAATTACGGAGTTTCCATATATTATTTTTCTCTCATATTTTGTAGCAGTATTTTAGCTGCTTTTGTTACCTGCACGTAAGCTCTTACATCTGGTGAGAGGGCACTCCAAGCGCTCCTAAATCAATTCTGACATTGAGAGGCATCCAAGCACTCACTGTCAGAGTTCTAGCCCAGCCTGAGAAAGTGAGGTCCACTGAATCGTAAAATAACAAAACATGTAAAGGAACATAAACCACAAGACACCAATTTCATCATCTCCTCTTTCATCCTTTTTCAGAACAAGAGCTTGAAGAATAAACTCTTGTCAGGAAACAAGCTTTGTGACGCTCATGCTGAAGAGGTAAGTACATGTGCAACTGAATAACAAAGAAACACAAAACATGCAAGCTGAGGCTATGCTGAAATGTAATTACAATTGAAGAACATTCAGTTTGTGTATTGTTTATCCAAATATGTTTTGTCTGGTAGATTTCCCAGAGAGTACAGTTACTGTATTTTGATGGCATTACAGGCCAATTGAAGGTTAATGGATGATGAAGTATTTCAGTTTGTTGTTGTGATTTTGCTTGTGACAATGCTTACTCTTTTATAATCAGTTTGGTATGTAGTGTGTCAGCGAGATGTAAGTAACTGTACTTACCAAGCCTCGTCTGATGTCTGGCATCATGAAGTACAGTCGATACAATGGAATCTTCAACTTAGGGTGGCTGTGGCTCAGTTGATGGAGCGGGTCGTCCACTGACGACTGGTTCAAGTCAAGCGGTTCAAATCCCAGCTCTGAGTGTCTGCTGTCGAAGTGTCCTTGGGAAAGACACTGAACCCTTTTTCTCAAATTGCCTCTTGTTGACATTGTAAATGAGAAACTGTTCTCAATTGCTTTACCTGTTAAATATTGAATTTTTTTAAAAATATGGCATTTTGATAATACAAGATGATATATTGTGGTTACTGTGCAAGATTTCTTAGACCAAACTGTCATTATTTGTTGGTAGATGTTTGAGTTCAGGATGTGTCACAAGGTTTGATATAGTCATTATTACTACAGTAAATATTTGTGCACATGTATACTCTTTTAACTCAAAGTGGCCTGCACAATCACAAAGATATTTTTATGTAACTATGTGGGACTCACAGTACAGGACTGAGAATACCTAAAGCCATCCGGATGCGATACAAAAAATGTGAATTTACTAAGCATGTATACAAACATTTATCCAATCAATTACACCTGTTTAACAAGGTCAGAATTTTGTGTAGACAGTAAGTATACACAAAATTGAAATTTCCTCACGAGTTGGTGTGGACTTATGCACACAAAAAGAAATTAAAACAAAGAATAATACTAAATCACTTGGACAACTGGTTAGCACATCTGCCTAACAGTTCTGAGGACCTGAGCTAAAATCCGGCCTCGTCTGTGTGGAGTTGGCATGTTCTGCCCATGCCTGCTTGGGTTTCCTCCTTGTATTCCGGTTTCCTCCCATATCCCCAAAACATGCATGGTAGGTTAATTGAAGACTCTAAATTGCCCGTAAGCGTGAATGTGAGTGAGCGAATTATTGTTTGTTTCTATGTGCCCTGCGATTGGCTGACGACCAGTTAAGGGTGTACCTCGCCTCTTGTCCGAAATCAGTTGAGATAGGCACCAGCACACACGCAACCCTAGTGAGGAAAAGCGGTTCGAAAATGAATGAATGAATAATAAATAATCTCTAAATCATTAATACAACTCCAGTACTCACCAACAAAGTCACAAGGTTCAAACTGTCCTACTGTACTCTACATATTCTAGTGTAACAATTTCTACTAATTTCAGGTGCCTTGAGTCCATCTTTTCAACACTGCATTCTACTCCTTTTTATCTGCATTTCTTTGTTTAACTGTTTCTATTTCACTTGTGCTTTTGCTGTAATTGAGATTGACTTCCATATTTTGCAAGTGACTGTGCTACCAATCTCATTTTTGGTAAAATATTTCCACACGCTTATAGCGCACCATGATGTGTGTTTTTGTTGACTTGGTTTTGATTAGATTTGGTTTTTCTCATGTTTGGTCGAGTTTTCCTGTGTCACATGTTGTGTCAAGCAATCAGCTCCCTCCTGCCACTCGTGGCTTGTCCAGGTGTGCCACTGCCTCCTTGTCTTGTCAGTTTGCCTATATTTAGTTTCCTGGTTTCTTTCAGTCCTTGTCGGGTCATTGTCGTCACACATCACGTTTCCAGAGTCCCATTATTTTCTAGTGGTGAGTGTTTCCCCATGTTTATTTGTTACTTTGACATTTGTTTTTTGGACTTCAATAATTTTGTGTTTGCTTCCACATGCCTTGTATGCTTTTTTGTTTTTTTGAGAATAAATCATCCTTTTTGAGTTCATCCTGCCCTCTGGCCTTGCCTCCCTCCTTCCCTGCACTGGGGGTCCCCGTTTTTGCCATCACGACAAACCTTTAAAATATGCTGTACTGCGACAATTGTTACGACACAGTGTCCTGAAGCAACACACGTGTTATGTTGATGTGTGTCGTATCTTACAACTTCTATGATAAATAAAGTTGTAATTGGCAGTGGCAGTTGCTGTCCGTGCATTTTTGAACACCTTTTAGTAACGAAGGCGCTTTACTTCGCGCCGCTGCTCTCGTTCCTCGCTGCCAGTCCCATGGTCCAGCTTTTTTTTTTTTTTTTTTTTTTTTTAAACTGGGAGCGATTGGACCAGCCGAATCTAGCGGCGCGGTGCTAACTGGGATTTTCATTGACAGACAGCTCATTTCAGGGCCTGTGCAGGCGTTTGAAGAATCTCCTTTTTGGCAACGCGTTATAGTCCTGAGATGGTAGCGTATGGGTGAGTCAAGTCTTCTGTAAATGGGCCAGGTGGAAGACAAGATGCCAAATACACATGATTAGTGATTAGACGACTTTAAACATTGATGTGGAGTAGCAAAGTCAACAAACAAGTCCAAATACGCTGGTGGAAACACCTATTAGCCTCTTTTCCGCTCTAAACCCTCAAGCCAAGCATATCTGAAATGTATCCAACAAACATGTAGCTTTTCCAAGGCTTAATCACATTTGTAAACTTGAAGATCTGGCTAAGGTCCTAGAGAAAAATCTGGAAAGACAACAAAGACCGAAAGGCCATAATTTAAGATGTCAGTTTGTCAGTCAACCCAGAGCCAATGATTCTCGAGCAAGCGAACATGATTTACATTCTTGCTTCTACTGAGAAAGCACCTTACTTTACAAAAGGTTCAACAAATTTGAGTATATTATGAGAATATTAGGTCAACATGTAGGGTGAAAAAAAGATGTTCATGGTATGTCAGCTTTGGAAATACTACAGACTCCTGCTACACTTAAATAAAATGCTTTGGGATCTGACTTTGACCAACTGTGAAAATATTCAAGCAACACTAATATTTGGTTTCTTTTGGACATAACCCTCATCTTGTGTTTTCTTCACAGCATCAAGATTAAATTAAAATAAAATTGTTCATTCCCCTTACATGATTTTCTTTGGGAGATTGGTGGACTTTTTCTTCTCTACTATCTCACATTTTATTTTCTATTACTGAGCTGTGGTCATGGCCAGTGGTTCACTGTCTGTTCAAATGATTCTGCAGAACTGCTTTCAATGCAAACCGAGTTCTCGGAAACAAGCAGTTTAAAGTCACGTTCTTAAATCCAAATGTCTGTCTGTCTGTCCATCCATCCATCCCTTTGCTGTAGCTCCTTTCCTCTTTTGGGTTAGGTTAGGTAACTTTATTTGTACCTGAGTGTAGATTTGGTTGCAGTGAGTTGGCTGCTCTCACACACACACACACACACACACACACACACACATATACACACACACACATCATTTACAAGGTACAAGGTACTTTTATTGTCAATTCTTCAATATGCATAACACATACAGAGGACTGAAATTACAGTACTCAAGGGCCCACGGTACTACAAAAGACAGTACAAATAATAACATCAATATACAACATTGTAAAAGCTAAATAAACTATAGTATATATAGTATAAAATTTCTGAATTGAATGTGCAAATATCAAAGGTCAGGTGGCGTGTGCAACATATAGTCAAGGTCAGAGAACCAAGGCAAATAAGACATTTATAAATTAGATGACAAAACCCCAATGCTGCTAAAGTGGCTGGTGTGAATGTGTGTGTGTGTGTGTGTGTGAGAGTGTTTGTGCATATTCATGTTTGCGGGGCGTCAGAGTTCAGGTGGGCAGAGGACAGAAGAGGCAGAGTGGGCAGAGAGTTCAGATTCCTCACAGCCTGATGAATAAAACTGTCTTTGAGTCGGCTAGTCCGGGCCCGCAGACTCCACAATCTCCTGCGTGATGGCAGCATACTGAAGAGGCTGTGTGATAGATGGGTGGCATCCTCTGCTATGCGGAGGGCTTTGCGGGTGAGGCGGGTGCTGTAAATGTCCTGCAGGGAGTTCCGATGATCTTCTCAGCTGCCCTCACTATGGATGGAGAGTCTTGCGGTAAGATGCGGTGCAGGCTCCGTACCACACTGTGATAAGGATGCTCCCTATGGTCCCTCTGTAGAACGAGCACACAATGGCTGTCGGGGCTCTGGCTCTTCTCAGTTTACGCAGGAAGTAGAGACGCTGGTGAACTTTCTTGGCCAGTGATGAGGTGTTGCTGGTCCAGGAGAGATCCTCGGTGATGTGCACTCCCAGGAACTTGGTGCTGTGCACCCTCTCCACCACAGGACCATTGATGTTCAGGGGAGCATGCTTGGAGTGCGCTCTCCTGAAGTCCACAACAATCTCCTTGTTTGTTTTCCACATACAGGGAGAGATTGTTGTCCATGCACCACCCAGCCAGGCGGTTCACCTCACTCCTGTAGTCTGTGTTGTTCCCGTTGCTGATGAGACCCACCACAGTTGTGTCATCTGCAAACTTGATGAAGAGGTTGGAGCTGTATGTCGGTGTGCAGTCATAGGTCAGCAGGGTGAAGAGGCAAGACCTTGACGGGCCCCCGTGTTCAGAGTGATGGTGCTGGATGTGTTCCTGCCGACCCATACTGCCTGCGGTCTCCCTGTCAGAATCAGAATCATCTTTCTTTGCCAAGTATGTCCAAAACACACAAGGAATTTGTCTCCGGTAGTTGGAGCCGCTCTAGTACGACAACAGACAGTCAATTTACAGAACACTTTGGAGACAGAAAGACATTGACAAAAAAATAAAAAATAAAAAATAAAAAATAATTTTTTAAATAAATGTAAAAAATTTAAAAAATTTAAAAAATTTAAAAAATTAAAAAAATAAAAAAGTCCAGCTGCCAGTGTTGAGCCCCACCTTGTCCAGTTTGTAGATCAGTTGTTTAGGGATGATGATATTGAATGCTGAGCTTAAGTCTATGAACAGCATTCTGACATATGAGTCCTTAGAGTCCAGGTGTGTGAGGGCAGAGTGGAGGGCGGTGGAGACGGCCGTCATCGGTTGACCGGTTGGAGTGATATGTAAACTGGAAGGGGTACAAGGAGGGGGTGGGGGCGGGGGCACTTGATGTGGTGCATGACTAGCCGCTCGAAGCACTTCATCAGAATGGGAGTGAGCGCTACCGGAAGGTAGTCATTGAGGCAGGAGGGAGATGACTTCTTTGGGACCGAGATGATTGTGGTGGCTTTGAAGCACGTGGGGACAACACCCTGACTCACGAAGGTGTTAAAGATGTCCATGAAGTCATCTGTGAGTTCAGCTGCACAGTCCCTCAGAACACGACCAGGTATGTTATCTGGGCCCGGGGCTTTTCGTATGTTGACAGATTTTTTCACGGTGTCCCGGGTCAGTGTCAGCACTTGGGAACCAAGAGGGGGTGGAGTCTTGTGTGCAGGGGGTGCTGTTGTGTGCCTTAAAGCGAGCAAAGAATTCAGCTCATTTAGCAGGGAGGTGGAGCTGTCGCAGTTCTGTGGTGAGGGTTTATAGTCCGTGATAGTCTGAATACCACGCCACAGACTCCTGATGTCAATGCTGTCATTGAAGCGGTGGGCCATCTTCCTGGAGTACTCCCGCTTGGCCTCCCTGATGCCATGGACTGATTGGCCCTGGCTGTCCTTAGGCCCTACTCATCCCCAGACCTAAAAGCCACGTTGCAGACCTTCAGTAGTCTAAAGACCTCCCCCGACAGCCATGGCTTCTAATTGGCACAGACAGGGATGGACTTAGTGGTGGTGACATCATCCATGCACTTGCTGATGTAGGCAGTCACAGTCTCTGTGTACTTCTGAAGGTCTGTGATGGAGTTGTAAGTGGCAGCCTGTTTGAACATGGTCCAGTCTGTGGTGGCAAAACAGTCTTTAAGTGCCACACTCATATCTGTTTCCTAATCGGTTGGGAGACTTTAACCAGTGGTCTGTAAGCTGGCATTATCATAACAGTGAGATGGTCTGAGGGTAGGGGAAGGGCCATGTAGGCCCCTCTCATGGGGGTGAAAACATTATTTCCCCATGTTGGAAAGTCAATGTTTGTCAGCCTTGCGGTCAGCATTGTAAAAGTCCCTAGCGAATGATGAGGAAAAGCATCTGGGTGGGCCGTCAGCTGTTCACTGATATGACGGTATAGCTCATTTAGCGCCTCACTCCTGTTATTGCTAGAGTTTGGAGGAATATAGACTGCCACAAGCAGTATGGCAATGAATTCCCTTGGTAAATAAAACGGTCGGCCATAAACTCTACTAGCGGTGTGCAGTGTTGACTGACCAAGATAGTGTCCTGGCACCATGCGTCATTGGTGTAAACACACAGTCCGCCACCATGGGTCTTACCTCCCGTGAGAGTTATGTCCGCTCGGTAGCATGCTAGCCGGTCGAGCTGAATGGAACGCTGCTGTTAAGCCGTGTTTCCACAAACACAAAAACACAGCACTCTTCCACAGTCTTATGAGTAGAGGGGAACAGTTGAATGTAATCCAGCTTGTTGTCCAGAGAGCATACGTTGGCTAACACGATTAAGGGAATAGATGGCTTGTGTAGTTCAGCCGCTAGCCTAACTCGGATACCTCCGCTCTTGCCCCATTTATGCTTTGTCCTTCGCCGTTCGTGGCGCCTCCACTCTGGGCTCGACGCAGGAGTGGGGGTCGCAGCTTGGTGTAGGCACCCGGAGCAACCTGCAGTTCCATAGCTCCTCAGTGAGAGTAGAGTTTAACTCCCTGAAATTAGTTCTGCTGATGTCGAGCAGAAGCTTGCGACTATCTGTGTCTTGGAACATGTAGACATGACGAAGACTGACTAAAACATTCATAAGACGAAAAGCACGAAAACACCGTTTGTTTGGGATAGAGAGCAGCCGCTGCGTATGCACGTGCCGCCATCTTGGGTGGAAACCCAAAAACATTGTAAAATGAAAGGGCAGTAACATAACAATGACAACAATGTCTCAGACATAATTGAATAATTGAATAATGTCTCAGACATAATTGAATAAAAACCACACCAAAAAACAGTGATACATGCATGTTGTTATTTTTGGCTAAATTTATGCAACCCAAAAATTCAACCTACAGTATATCTTAAATCGAAGCTTTGAAGTCATGGCCAAGAGCCGAAATGAGGCTGCATCTTTTTTAGAAGGTCTTAGATGAACTTTTCAAGCACCCGCTTTCTTTGTTACATGCAGTAGGCCTACATTTGAAGGCTCTGTGTCCGTAAACTGCTTTATATGCATGTGCAATTTGCATTCTAATAGTTACATGTTAATATTGTGTTAAGAGTCGATTAAATTTTCAATGTCTTTTCTTAATCAGTATTTGGACCAATATCCATCCATCCATTTTCTGAGCCGCTTCTCCTCACTAGGGTCGCGGGCGTGCTGGAGCCTATCCCAGCTATCATCGGGCAGGAGGCGGAGTACACCCTGCACTGGTTGCCAGCCAATCCCAGAGCACACATAAACAAACAACCATTTGCACTCACATCCACACCTATGGTAAATTTAGAGTTGTCAATTAACCTACCATGTATGTTTTTGGGATGTGGGAGGAAACCGGAGTGCCCGGAGAAAACTCACACAGGAACGGGGAGAACATGCAACACACAGGCGGGGCCGGGGATTGAACCCCAGTCCTCAGAACTGTGAGGGCAGACGGTCCAACCAGTCGTACACCGTGCCGCCTGGACCAATATCTCCAGTTTAAAAACATTGTAAAAAAAAAACATCCCTAATTTTAATAATATCATAGTAGTATTTTTATGAGTGTATTTTCAAAATAGCTTCAGACATATTCTGGTCTATGCTGAGCTTCAAGTGGAAATCGATTAGGTGTTATTAAACTTACACTAAGGACACATTTATATTAAATATCTATTAGAACCTATATATCTGAATTTTCTAAAACAGTACTAATTGAGCTGCTGGAATAAAATTAGGCACATTAAAAAAATAAAAAAATCAGCAACAATAAAGCATCCAGTCAATACTCCTGCTTTGAAACAACTCTGCAAAGTGGGGCTTAAGAAATGAGAGTCAGAACATGTGCCTCTAAAAATTGTGACTTTCGACTTAGTCACTTCAACTGAGTAAACATAATTCAACATCTTGGTGCCTCACTTTTCAAAACACAATTGTATGAGTCATTGAAAATTATTATGTGGCATGTCAAATGGGAACAAAATATTAGTGTGACTGAAACAAACAGCTAGCGTTTATATATTATCACTAGACGTCTAACGAACAAAGTTCATGGTAAACAGTTATTTAACCAGATGGTGATGAGAATCATTTTAATACTCTTTTGCTTCAGTTTACCTTATTTCCTCGTTTGAGGAAATTAAGACTCTCTGATTCCAACTGAATAATGTTAACACAGTGCAGCGTGAACAAGCAAATCGGCTTAGGTACTCATAATAAAGACCAATGCATTCTCAAATTGTAAGGAATTAGTGTAGAGCACCCAAGCATTGGTAAAGTACATTTCAGTTTGCTGCCCTAAGCTTTGATTTGTGGCATGCAAGTATTTTATACTATGTGCTTCTCAAACAGGCGGCACGGTGGCTGACTGGTTAGAGCGTCAGCCTCACAGTTCTGAGGTGCGGGGTTCAATCCCCGTCCCCACCTGTGTGGAGTTTGCATGTTCTCCCCGTGCCTGCGTGGGTTTTCTCCGGGCACTCCGGTTTCCTCCCACATCCCAAAAACATGCATTAATTGGAGACTCTAAATTGCCCGTAGGCATGACTGTGAGTGCGAATGGTTGTTTGTTTCTATGTACCCTGCGATTGGCTGGCAACCAGTTCAGGGTGTACCCCGCCTCCTGCCCGATGACAGCTGGGATAGGCTCCAGCACGCCCGCGACCCTAGTGAGGAGAAGCGGTTCAGAAAATGGATGGATGGATGCTTCTCAAACAATAATCCAGGACTTCACTTATAGTTGGGGAAATAAAAGCACAGTTAGCTGGCTGTGAATTGACAGCTCTTGGTTCATTACAAAAATACCACCTAACCTTTTGGAAACATTTGACGAAATCCTCAAGGGAAGCATCTGATACTGAAAAAGTCAATGAGATTCTGAGTAATACAGATCTTTGAAGAGAAGGGAAGGGTAACAGGGATTACATCTGCCATTTAATCAGTTGCTTTTCTTATCAGTATGAGTATGGATCGATTGCTTGTTTCTTCTTTGTGAAATATATGTTGTTGCTGCATGGTCCTTCTTATTTTGGATGATGCTATATGTAATCTGCATCACTACCACAAAAGCGAAAAAAAATAAAAACTTATCAGTTTCAACAGAAAAAGTGACAACGGTGGTTATTCCCTTAAGGTGATTTGCATTTGAAAAATCTTGTCTCAGCTAAATCTCATGAACTGAAATTTTCTTACAACACCATAAGTTTATGGATGCTGCTGGAGGAGTGGGGGGGAGCTTAGTACACTCTGCAGCTATGTGCCTGTGGCTTGAAGCACTAATTTTAGATTGTCCTTGAGTAATGAACTAATATGCAATCCGAATTTGATTATGCTTCTGAAAGTAAAAATATCCTAATTAATGGTACTGAGATGCAAACTCCAATGTGAACTGAATACATTATTGAAAGAGAGGTTCCTCTGGCAGAGTCAAGCAAAATTTCTCTTTCTAGAATGTAAAGGCAGTAACCCTAACCTATATAAAGACTGTGCTAAACAAATCATGCGAGTGACTTGCTGCGGTGACCTGTGATTGGACAAACCTAAAGTCACAGCAACAACAACATACTGTTATGCAGTTGTATTGAAGCGAAAGTGTTCTCATCCCAAGTCATTAAGTACCTATGCATTTTTGTAAGACGCTTGAATGAAATTTGCACATACAGTATTTGCAGCAGCTGTATGCTCAGTTTCTAGGATGCATTGGTCAAAGATCATCGAAGCGTAACAAATTTGCATTTCTCTTCTTGCACATGGTAGTGCTGTGATTTTGTATGACTGGACGAGAAAGCAATAGAAAAACTGACAAATCCATATGCATCTACATACAATATTAAAATGTCTTGTCAAAGAATCTGAAACTAGCGTTGAAGTTCAACTAAAAAAAAAAAAACTGCATGTCTGGCTACATTGATAATTTATTGTTTTGAGAGATGTGTGCTGCACCCAGTTTCACTAATGTACCCAGAAATACAATTAGTTATGACCGCAAGAGCATATCTGTCAAATAAAACAATTTCCCCTCTTCTACCGCATTCACTATCTGTATTGAATAATTCAGACACCTGTAATGACTGGAATTATAAAAATAAAATTTGCTTCCACTCGGTGGATTATGGCCAGTCTGCCTCATCTGACAGACTCCAGCAAGTAAGGCACTACTACACAGACACTACTTTGAAAAGAGTAATCTCTTTGAAGGCAGTGGGAGGTAGAGCACTTTTGGGATCCCGTTGCGCTCCTGCTGAGTTTGATGCAGACGCACAGTATGTAGAGAATGCCTATCATTAGAAACTTTGATGAAAAATAACATAACTTTTTAAAAATGAGCTTGCATAATAGTGTTACTACAACATATGGTGGTACTGTATGTTATGTTGGGTAGAGTGGTGAACAATTGTCAAGATCAATTGACCAGCACAAGGACATAGGAGTGAATCAAATGCAGATTATCCTAATCTTTCAATAACCTTATTTAGCCACAGGAAAAGGGTAATTTATAACAGCTCTCAGTATGATATTGTAAATCGTGCAGTTTTACAAAACGGTACCAGAGGTTGACATAATCAACAGTATTTTTCTAGTTTCAAACACAAATATAGATTTCAGTTTAAACTTGACATTTCTTGTGAGTATCAAAAACACAAGGCATTCATTAAAAAAAAGAGGAACAGAAGTTTGTTATCTTGTTATAAATTATTATAATTATACAATTTTATCTGACTGTGGTATCTCAGTCAGAACACTAGGGGTAAAAATATTACGTCAAAAGAGGCGTAGAAAAGAACACGAAGAAGAATGTAATTTCATGTCGAATAGATGCTAGCTGTGTGCTGATCGATTGAGCAATAAAATGAATTCAAAAAGAAATAGAGTACAAGACTAATTCTTGGGAACACTACACTGACTAAACCATACTGTAATGGACGGGACGTCCAGACAGCGCACGGCCGGCCCGCCGTGTAACTATTCACCTGTAGAATGTTCCAAACATGTGTTTGATGAGCATTCCTCAACTTTCTCAGTCTTTTTTGCCACCTGTCCCAGCTTTTTTGGAACGTGTTGCAGCCATAAAATTCAAAGTTAATGATTATTTGCTAAAAACAATAATGTTTATCAGTTTGAACATTAAATAGCTTGTCTTTGTAGGGTATTCAATTAAATATAGTTTGAACATGATTTGAAAATCATTGTATTCTGTTTTTTATTTATGTTTAACACAACATCCCAATTTCATTGGATTTGGGGTTGTAAATAAACAGCAAACAGTGTATGATGTTGTGGTCACTGAGAAGTACTGTAATACTATACCAGGAATTAAACTATTAAAATCCTTAACTTATCTTGACCTCCTCATATACAATATATCTAATGCATATGTCAAATTATACACAAATTCAGCTTTGTCATTAAGATGTAACGTAGAGTGTAGACCTTTGAGAAAATATTTCTTTACAAGATTTGATCATATGTATAGAAAAATGTAGGTCGTCTGAATACTTCCTGAATGCTTTGTACTCCAAGTTCATACAATACTGCTAATCAGACAACAAGTTTGACATGGTGCTGTAGTTCTCTTGTGCAGAAGAGGTGCTTGGCATGATTTATTGAGTAAATTATAGGACTATGCTTTGGAAAAGCTGAGAGTGCAGCATACTGAAAGATACAAATATTTGCATTTCTTTGTCAAGCTATCTTGCTCCTGCGGCTGTGCAGCTTCTTTAGGTAATTTATTCGTGTAGCGTTTTATAACAGCTCCAGATTAAATCAATTTGTTATGAATTAACTTCTTTCCTTGACCCGGGCCACAGCACAACAAATTAATTGTTGTGAGTTTGAAAGTCAATTCTTATTCTTTGTGCTTAGTTACCATTGGCCTGGGATTTGAAAAGCCATACATCCAGTAACAAAGGACATATTTTATATGGGTGTTTTGGGACAAAGTAAAAGATAAACAATAAGCGCTATTATTAAAATGCAGTGGAACCTCGATATAACAGACTGATAACGACAGAGGTCTTCCAATATGGAATTTGTTAGAGCATTAGACCAATTGTTAGAGCATTAGAGCACTTCTTTTTTTTTTTTTTCTTTTTTTTTTAGGCCAAATGCAACCATATTACTGTACAGTACAAAATTTTTTAGTATTTTAGTCGTGGCCTAAAACAGTCAATACAGTACAAAATTATTGTAAATAAATATTTAAAAAAGCTTTAATGTTAGAAAGTTTCACATTTTATCCATACTTACCATGGTGACATTGTTCTGGAAGCCATTTTAAAGCCCAATGTCACTGCGATTTAAAATTTATTTATTTTTTAAAAATCCTTTCATTCATTGTCCAGCTTCTTAACAAGTCTTTTCTGTGACGTGTCAAATTTACAAAGCATTGTTTTTGCTCTGTTTTGGGGGTCTTTAAATAAGGCACACATTCAAGGAACTAAGGGTAACATGAGCACACATTATTCATGTTACGTTAATACTGATCATTCATGAACATTAAGGGTTAACGTCTTTATTACGGCAAGAGTTCAACATTTCATGATGCGATGCAACAAAATAAAGCAACTTTCTGTGTGACGTCAACCAAAATCCCATGATGCAGTGGAAACTGTAGTTAATTGCTGTATAATCACGTTAAAATATTTTACTGTATGGTATGTGGTAAATAATTGTATAATTTACAGGAATGTCTAACAGTGTACTGATAAGGAGCAAGTTGAGGTTTCCATCTAAAAATCAAATAATAAACAGAAGAGGAACTCAACCACCGTATCATGTGATCCATCTTATCTCTTCTACTAATACATGACTAATATTTTTCTTGTTTGTGTTGTTTTTCACTTAAATGTATACTTTGATTTGTCCATCTCACTTAAATATTAAATACAAAATAAACAATTCTGAAGTTCATTCCAGTTGTATTTTCTTCATAACTTAAAGATACACATAAAATCAAGTGGGTGGAAAGTGACTCAAAATGATACAAAATGCAAAGCTGTATTTGTCTGAGAGCTGAACTGTCGCATGGCGTGCGAGTTTTTTTCATGAGTGGCCAACTGTCAGCCACTGGGTTTTCTGCGAATTAAAATTTGAATTGCCTGTGAACGGCATTGCAACATCCAAGATCTAACAGCCAATTAAAGATGCAAATGAGTTATACACACACACACATAATATATTTCTGTCGCCGAAAGGCACTGCTGCAGTCAGTGTATGGTACGATCGGCCAGCATCCTCTTAAAATATCCACAGACTCTTTTTATTCTTGCTTCTTCCCTCGTCTTTGTTCCCATATGCATGTTTTTTTGTTCAGTAACAAATAATACACTTCACTTTATTATATGTGTAGCCTCAAAACCTGATACAGGGTTGTAGTTTTTGCGTTGTAGCGCATCGTTAGATGAGCTGAGAAGGAAAAACAGTCTTTCACCCAATAGCATCATATGAAAATACTTTATCCTAAACGATGACAAGGACAGAGGCCTTGGGGTCTTTGCTCAGCCCCATGTTGCTTCTCATGTCACAAACAGCTTTTATGATGGCCTGGTCACGATACACAAGCAGCAGCGAAAAGTCAGCCACAGCAGCACAGCCGGGTTGGTCTGTGTTAGATCTGGCAGCAAATAACTGGTTGGTATTTGAATGCTTTGCTTACTGATTACAGGCAACAGCTGGTTGTCACCAAGGAACCTTCATACCTGAGGTGGTGGCAGCACTGTATGTGTGGTGCGTGTGATAATTTGGCAGTGGACATGAAGCCAGCACATGGCTGCACCACTGTTTGGTTTGTCTTTGCAGTTCAGTGAAGCAGAGATTTGATATTTTCCTTCTCACAGTTAGGCTGTTCTTTTAGCTAGAGCTTTTGCCCTGGGAACACTCACTAAGGAGCCTTCTGCTGCAGCTGCCAGAATCCTTCTACGTGATCTAAAACCAATTTCACAATTTGAATGAGCTAACACCTATTTTCTTATCTTTCTCTTGCAGTCCAAAAAAATCCAGGCTCAACTGAAAGAATTGCGGTATGGGAAAAAGGATTTAATTTTTAAGGTAAGCTCACACTGAAGGGTGGTTCACTTTAAAGCAGCTCCACACCAGAGCTAAAGAAGTATTTGAAACCACCATGGAACAGTAGTTCCATTACAGGCAATACCCCAATTAATTTAGTTACCAATTACAAAATCCCTCCTAGCGTGGTAGTCAATTGCACAGTCAATTGCCCAGACCTCAATCTGCATCTTGTTGTCCCTTGTTTATCCCTATAATATCCATGCCATCCTTCTCAGTTGTAGCTTGTATGTTGATAAGTTCTCATGAGTTGCTCTTTAAGATTCAAAAGACCATGAATTATTATTTAACAGGAAGTACATATTACTGAATGTCATAATGGGGCTCCTACAAAATTGCTAAAATTAATATGCGGAAGTAATGTCATCGACACTATCATTTTCATAAAATTAACATGTACAAAATTAGTGTCAATTCTCCTGACACAATACATTAATGCACTTTGATTAACATTATATTCCAATATGTAAATTGTGTTAGATCTGAGGAGTCATTATATTTTAGTATTTATTGGCAAAATCATAGGTCACCCCTCGATACCACTTGTCCTTATGACTAAACTTTGGGAGAGAGGCAGGATACACCCAATAATGGTCGTCAATCAATGGCAGGTCACATATAGACAAACAATCGTTCACACTCAAATTCACAGTTGTGGACAATTCAGTTTTTCAATTAACCTGACGTGCAAGTTTTTATGTGGGAGAAATCCGAAAATGATATTTACTGGAAACTCGTTTTTTTTTGTGTGTGCCCTAATTTTTCTATGATTCAGTGTTCAGGAAATTTTTGCGACAAAACTTTCTTTCAGTTTTTGTAAGTCTGCTCAGTTTTTGCCCTCCCCCCCCAAAAAAAATAGTGACTCGGCCATTCATTTTCCGAAATCCATCTTCTTTCATCGGAAGCATTTCGTAAGTTGTGTAAAAAAGGTTCAACAGACAGCATATTCCACAGTGAGAGTTTTTATTTTTTTTATTTTTATTTTTTATTTATTTATTTTTCTTAATAACTGAGGGCAAAAACACTGTCGCTACATCGGTGTAACACATCCTGTTGAAAGTCAGAGCTTCTATATAAAAGTAATCAGTATAATAAGAGTTTCCCCATACTTTCTTTGGGCCTAATGTCGCTTATTTAGCAGTCGAACTAAATGAAAAAAACAATATTTGAAGGTAGCTGCTAAATAAGCCACCAAAGAAAGTGTTTGACTCTGTTATTACACTGATGTGCTTTTATTTTGAAGGATTTAGTGATGGGCACAGCAGTTCTTTTGAGTGTCCTGAATCATTCAAATCAGTTCTTTAAAAAGATTAGTTCAGAAGATTCTTTCACCGAATCGTTTCGTTCATTTTCACAAAATCAAATTCAAGTGCTTCCACATTCAGTTAATGATCCATCCCTGAGATTCACGTTCGCTGAACATGTTCACCGAAGGACTATGCGTTGTTGTTGTCACGTATTGTAAACTAGGAAAGGAGGGGAGATTTAAAAAAAAAAAAAAAAAAAAAAAAAACTTAAGCTAAATTTTCACCTACCTATCTCTCTCTAAGCAAGCTCTCGAACACCCGGCTTTGGTTGTGACTCATGAACGTGCGTGCAGCGAGCTCACCTACCGAACATCCTTCCGCGGCCCCTTACGTCCAGCTACGCTCTCGCCGGCCAGTGGAAAGAGTCTTTGAATTTCTTGAGAAGCGTGATATAAGTTTCATGTATTATTATTATTATGAAATAAAAAGCTTTAATAATCGCATCAGAGAAAAAGAGGGAATGATATGAATGTGTACGTATATACATTTATTATTAATTTACATTTATTTTAAATGTGTGTGCTTGTTTACATATGCTTGACTGACTCAACATTAGGTGTTAGCTTGGAGAAACAGCTGCTAGTGAAAGCTATCCCCGCAAGGACGTCAGGACCCACAAAAAAAAAAATAGCATACTGTGAAGAAATCAGCCCAATTTTGCAGGCCATAAATTTTTTTAGTGTCACACACTAATCATCTACTAAACTCAAAGCAACCGCACATGTCACGTACGTGGTTAGGGCGAAGGCGAGGAACGCAAGGCAAGAACATGGTGGACCCAATTGCAGGGAAGCAGGGAGGCAAGGCAGGAGTGCGGGAATCTCAAAATAATAATATTTAATCACAATGATAAAAACAACTGGCGACTATGACATGGCAAGACATGTGACAACGACAATGAACCGACAAGAACTGAAAGAAACCTGGGAACTAAATACAAACAAATTGACGAGACAACGAGGAACACCTGGACAAGACACGAGTGGCTGGAGAGAGCTGATAGATCGATACAAAGTAGACGAGAACAGGTGGACACAACAACCTAATGAGCACACGACAAACATGGAACACAGGAAAACATGGAACAAAACTAAACACAACCCAAACCAAAACACAGACCATGACAGCACAGGTTTCCCCAGGTGTCATTAAATTGCTTCAGTTTGGTTCAATTGTCTCAGTTGGGTTCAATATCGGGAAGACTAGAGACTTGACAACTGGCCAGAAAACCATCATTGATACCCTCCATAGGATGGGTAAGCCACAAAAAGATCATAGCTAAGGAGCCTGGCTGTTCACAGAGTGCTGTGTCCAAGCATATCAATGGAAAGTCTAGTGGAAGGACAAAATGTGGCAGGAGAAGATGCACCAGCAAAAGAGATGGCCGTGGGCTTCAACGGATTATCAAACAGAGAAGATTCAAGAATCTAGTAGATATCCAGAAAGAGTGGAATGAGGTGGGAGTCACAGCTTCAAAAACCACCACATTCAGACATGGGCTACAACTGTCGGGGTCCTCGGGTCAAGCCACTTCTGAGCCTGAGCCAACGTAGGAAGTGTCTCAACTGGGCCAAGGAGATGAAGGACTGGACTGTTGGCCAGTGGTCCAAGTTCCTCTTTTCCGATGAAAGTAAAGTGTGCCTTTCATTCGGGAATCAAATTCCAAGGGTTTGGAGGAAGACGGGTGAAGAACAGAATCCAATGCTGCTTGAGCTCCAGTGTGAAATATCCAGTCAGTCATGATTTGGGGTGCGATGTCCAGTGCAGGTGTTGGTAAACTCTGCTTTCTTAAATCCAAGGTCACAGCAACAGTCTACCAGAATGTTTTAGAGGACTTCATGATTCCTTCTGCTCAGGATCTGTATGGAGATGCAGATTACATCTTCTGCCCAGACCGCCAGAAGCACTAAAACCTAGTTTAATGCCCATGCCATCACAGTGCTGGACTGGCCAGCCAACTCGCCGGATCTAAACCCCATTGAGAATCTATGGGGTATTATCAAGAGGAAAATGAGGGGCACCAGACCCAAAAACAAAGAAGAACTGACAGCAAGAATCAAGGAAATCTGGGCTTCCATAAGTCCCAGGCAATGCAAGAGGCTGATTGCCTCAATGTCACAGCGCATCAAGGCAGTGATTAAAGCAAAGGGATTCCCAACCAAGTATTGAAGATTAACGTATCGTTTTGAAAGTACCAAATTTTGATTGATTTAATGTGACCCAAATTTCTTTGTTTTTTTTCTACAAAAACTGAGAAGTAAATGATTTCTTCACAGTATTCAAATGTTTTTAATTTCTGATTTTGTGGGTTTTATGAGCTGGAAGCCCAAATTATGTAAAAATAAACAAATAAATAATTGTACTTGTTTAGGCCCTGAATCTATAATTTATTAAAGTTTAACTTTTTGAATGGAGTTCAAATGTTTTGGAAAGTGTCTGTAGTTTAATTTGAAACCCATTAAAAATAAAATAAGTCAAGTCAAGTTTATGTGTAGTCACTGATGGTGTAGTGGTACACTCGCCTGACTTTGGTGCGGGTAGCGTGGGTTCAGTTCCCACTCAGTGATGGTGTGAATGTGAGTACGAATGGTTGTCCGCGTCTCTATGTGCCCTGCGACTGACTGGCAACCAGTTCAGGGTGTAGTCCGCCTTTCGCCCGAAGTCAGCTGGGATAGGCTCCAGCGCCCCGTGACCCTAACCAGGATAAGCGGTGTTGAAAATGGATGGATGGATGAATGGAAGTTTATGTGTATAGCCCTTAATCACAAAAGAGTCTCAAAGGGCTTCATAAGCTCACAGATGGCAAAGATTGACGACATCCCCATATTATTTGCTGACCTGCTTTGGTAGCTCTATCACAGTCACCGCAGTGACCGCAATAAACACAACACCCAGGCAGGTTCGTCATCACTTGTTCACTCTGTTATTATATAAAAACCGTAAAAGCAACAGCCGTTCCTAGCGCTGCAAAATGAAGAGCCTTTACTCTGTAAGTCCTCATTCAACTTTACCCCGAGGCTACTTCTCCACTGGCTTTCAAAAGTAAGTGGCTTGATGTAGTCGTATGCCTCATCTCGCGAAATGGCTTGTACCCCGCTGACCCCACACCTCCATAATGGACAGACACAAAAATGTGGAGCTTTGAGTCACTAACCCTGAAAGTCAGCATTTATGGGTCAGTCACCCTGTTCCTACATTGCTCAGAGGACTATCTGCTGATGATGCAATGGCTGTAATGGCTCTCTATCATGCAACACAGTCACATGCATGCGAACGTGCACACGTTCTTCTGCTGCCCTTTAGAAGTAATACTGAGAGCAGGTTGCAAATTTTTGTGCTTGTTCGCCAATCCACTCTGGACTCGTTATTTAGCAGATCGTGTTTGCACTGTTTCATCTGACATACTGAGCAACATTTTGTGTCTGTAATATCTGCTGTGATCAGCTGTAAACACATTGTGTACTTTCCCTTCTGCAGTATCATATTCAAATACTCTGCCAGTATTCTGACAGCAAAAATATAAAATGTCACAGGCTCCTTTTGAAATATGGCAATTTAATGTTGTTTTTTTTCTTCTAGTCACCAACAGCATTATTCAAAGTACATTACTGTAGTATCAGTGAATATGTCTGTTTTGTATTTGCTGTGGCAATATATTCCACAATATTCCACACTGATGTAAACCCTCAGACAAAAATAAATAAATTTTTCAGAGGTGAGCCCTGCCCATGTCTGTCACGGTATGACTCATGCATCAGGCCAAACATAAACATCATTGTAATTGACCCGGTGAGTCGTGAACGTAATTGTCCTCATTAACATGATGATTTTGTGCGCTGAAATCTGCCTTATAATGAGGTGAATTTTGCAAATATTCAATGTTTCCCTATTGTGACTCAATACCCATAGGGGTACTATAATACTGTATAAAAGGGTATTCAAACAAATACATTGCGTCAACTATTTGTTGGCTTTGCCGACCTTGGCTGTTTCAAGCATGGTGCATGTTTCATTTCACAATGCCAGTAAAAGAAACCTAATAAAAGATAATGATTCAAAGTAGACCACAAAGGTCAGTTTTAGTTTTACACCATCTGCATGCAAATTATCACAATTTGTTCCATCGTAATGGGAAAGCCATTAATAATGGGATTCATTTTTCTGTTGTGTTGATGGGCTTTTTGTGTGAAATAAATGCCCTTTGTGTTTATTATTCAGTTCAGGGACTGAACATGAGTAATGATAATAATTATGGGTCTTGTGGGTCTTCTTATATGACACACAATACGAAACATTGCACTGTAATACAGTGTAGAGCACAGGTGTCAAACTCAAGCCCCAGGGGCCATATCCGGCCCGCCACATGATTTTATGTGGCCCGCAAAGGCAAAATCATGTGTGTCAACTTCCATGATTCTTGTTAAAATCTGTACCAAAATTTCAAATTGTCATATATCATAAATGATAACGTTGAGATATTGTAAGCATTTTTGTGTTACCAAACATTAATAATAGTTGAAAACCCCATTACCCTTGATTTCTGATTCCAAAACTAGTTCATACATTCCGTGTGTAACTATGATGAGGCGATTAAAGATTTTTATGGTTTCACAGTCATAACGGCCCTCTGAGGGAAACCTTAACTACAGTGTGGCCCGCGACAAAAATTTGTTTGACACCCCTGGACTGTAGAGTATAATACTGTATTTCTCAAAGAGACATAATACCTTTACATCATGTACTATGTACCTGTATATGGTAAAACAGCAAGTTTGCCAACTATTAATTCACTGGTTGCTAGTTTAAGACTTTAAATTCTTGTTCAGGATCATCTTTGCCAAGTATGTCAAAAACACACATGGAATTTGTCTCCGGTAGTTGGAGCCACTCTAGTACGACAACAGACAGTCAATTGACATAGAATACTTTTGACATTATACAGACAAAAAAAATAAGAAAAAAAAGGTTGCCAGTAATGTGGTAATGGCGGTACAATTATTATTCTTTTTTGACAATTGTGCAAAAAGATGGAGAGTCCTCTAGCAATTAGAGCAGTTTGAAATGACTAATTTAACAATAGTCCGATGCAATGACCATTGTGCAAAGGGTACCGAGACTTCAAGAAATGTATGCAGTTTAAAGTGACGAGTAGTGCGATAATCTGGGACAATGTCGATTGTGCAAATGTTGCAGATGCTACTAAGGCACGAGTGGCCAGTATTGGTCAACAACAGATATGCAAATAGTGCAGCGTGGCGAGACTACTACAGTGAGTGCACGAGTAATGTATAAAACACAGAAATGTGACAACAAAGTCAAAACAAAAAATTGGCACCATGTTGCATTGGAATTGTAATAAATAAATAAATACATTTCTGTTGTTTCTGCTGAGGGTGGCCCAAGCAGGTATTTGTTTTAGGGGCAATTACTTTTTTCACACAGGGCCAGGAAACTTTGAAAAAATTGTTTTTCCCCCTTAATAAATAAAATCACCATTTTAAAAACTGCTTTTTATGTTTACTTGGGCTATCTTTTTCTGATATTTGCATTTGTTTAATGATTTTAAACGTTAAAGTGGGGAAACTGCACAACAATGAAAATTTAAGAAGGGGACAAATACATTTTCACAACTTTGTAAAGTATATGTACTTTAAAAATGAATCAATACCTAAATATAGAGTTTTAGCAGTCCAAGATTTGGCTTAGTCATGATCGTGCTGTGGGAAGAAAATTCTGAAAAATTAATTTGATTCAAAGGTCATGTACTTTTGTAGGGGCAGCAGCTAATGGACTTGGAACACAAGTTAACCATAGCCAAGGAAGAATTAGAGAAGACTGCACTTGACAAGGTGAGTACTTTTCATTCTTCAGTAGGGCTTTCTTGTTTCAAATTGAGATCCTTTTAAATCTTGTCCTCAAAGTCACAGTGCTTACTTTAGGATATCCTGACAAGACATCTGTTGATGAAAAGTCATCAGGTGTCACAAACAGTTTTGTCCAGTCTATGGAATTACACCATTGGACTTCAGGCCAAATGACCTCTGGAAAGCATCTGTCAGGTCCAAGGAATACAGCATTGACCGACTGGCTCTAGCAGTCACAAACAAAACAAAACAAAAGGGTCCTAAATAGAAAGTTTTAGCACTGCAGTCAGTTAACCAGCATTCTGGTTAGATAACTTCTGTTTAGGTTGACGTGTAGGGCTGCAACTAATAACTGAATAACTGAAATAATTTGATTACAAAAAAAGGCATCAGAGTGATTATTTTTCCACAGGGAGTAATGTTACTGCAAACTCATGCACCACTATGTGTAGAGATAAGTTTTGGGATCATTTCACACTTACAAAAATAATAAAGTGCCATGTGTTTACTGCAAAGCATAACTGGCTTACACAATAGCATTTCAATAATTGCCAACACAAGGTAGCATAAACATTGTTAGAGAGGAGAGGAGGAGGAGAATCACCTTTTGTCATGAACATGCATGCATGCACACGAAATTTGTTCTCTGCATTTAACTCATCACAGTGAACACATACACATCTTAGTGGAACAGACTGGAGCAGGGGGCAGCTGAAGCGCCCGGGGAGCATTTTGGGGCTAATTTGATATAGCCTGCCACCACCAGTTAGAATGTATTATAATGCCCCCACAGAGGTCAAGGATAGGCGCAGCCACTGGTGCATTTTCAATCGCTTTAATGAATAAACCGCAACAAAATAAGCACGTAATAAGCGCACATTCATACACTAGTTGCAATACCTACAACTGACGTCCAGGGATTCAATGTGCCGACTGACTAAACTACAACGGCCAACTACACTCTTAATCACTGACATACACGTCACTCACCAGGCCAAGGACTGCCTTTTAAAGCCACACAAATTCAAAATAACATTCTAAAGTGTAGAATGTGATGATGTCGACCCAAATGGACAGAAATAATACCCGCAACTGACATGCATATTTTGTATTGGTATTAAATAATGCAAATAAATTTCTGTCCGATTCATCGATTAATCAATGGGATAATTGGTAATCAACTCCAAAATATTGGATAGCAGCAGTCCTACTGAGATCATTCCACTTGCCACTCAACTGTCACATAGATTGGATGGATTTTCTCCTCTAGACAGGAGGTTTAAAAAAAAAAAAAAAAGGGAGGATCAATAGCTGATATAGATCTATTTTAATGACTTCATATATAAGCGCTATGCCTTTTTTTTTTTGTTTGAATCCAACACCGCCATTTCAGCCAACAGCATTTGAGCAGGAATGTAAACAAGCAAACATGGCAGCGCCCTGAGTCAGCCATGTCTTGTTTAGCTTTTTTTCTCAATAATATACGTAAACCTTTGACGGTTCTTTGTATATAAAGATGGGGGGGGGGGGGGGGGTGTATAGAGAGTAAAAAGAAGACATTTAACCAGTTCTTTAGTAAAGGTGCAGGGAACAAGCTGAATACATTCAGCACAAAAAGTACCTTCAAAAGGTACGTTGCGTGTTCTAAGTACACAAAGTTTTCAAGTGCAAGGGAATGCAATCATTATTTAAAAAAGAATGACTTTTTTAACATAACTTTGTTATCGTTTAACTTCATTTCTCACATTACTTTGTAGCTCTGTGAAAGTCAATTTAGAGCTTGGCATCTCATAAAATCAATTAATCAAGTGTATGCATGGCAAGAGACATGGAGGGAGTCAAAAATGGTCGTCTGCGTGTAATCTCTTTTGGGTTCAGGAATCTCAACTGAAGGCGCTCAAGGACACCGTTCACATCTGCTTCTCAGCTGTCCTGCAAAACCAGCCCAGCAGCAGCCACAGATTTTCCACCTCCCATTGGTACAGATACTCATCACTCATCAACAGCTCCAGAGTCACCTTTCAACAGCCCCATGCCAAGGTAATTCAGTATTTCACTCTGTGCCATCTGATTTATTTCTTTTCAAAAGGAAGCACTTTTTTTGTTGTCAAATTTGGCCCAATAATAATTTACCACAGATCTACTGAGGAGTGATTACCAGCTGTCCTTGAACTAAGATATATGAAGAATGCCAATGTGTGCAAAGATATAACAAAGACCAACATTTATTGTCATCCCTGTGAATTGATGGCCCTACTTTTTTTGGGATGGAGGTCAAATTGCTGTCAGAGCTTGTTCTACTCAATTTCAGTCTTCCAATCGCATCTCTTTCCATCAAATTAGCAAGTCACAAGAGCTCAATTGAGCACATTGATATTTCTTTGAAATATGAAGTGCATTATCAATACAATTTATTAATTTTAGGTTAACACACTGTTAGCAATATAATCCACTACAGTGTGGTGCTATATTAAGGCCATAATTAGTTGTTTTTTTACCTGGCCTCAGCTTTGATTTTTAACATTTATATTTCTATCAAACTGTTTACAGCATGTACCTTTTTTTAGGTGATCTTCTTACCATTGTCCAATGATATAACTATGTGTGTGTTTGGGGGTGGGGGTACTTGCTTGTTTAGGGAACGTAAAATATTTAATACCTTATATTCACATCTGACTATGTGCTACAGCTCATGTCCAGTTTTCAAATGTAACTTTGTTATTTAGGTGTGTTTTTGACCACTAATCTGAAAGAAAATATAGTGTGTAGAACATGTTGAATCAAAGCGCTCTGTGTACTTAGTTTTTGAACTGCATCAAGGCAACATAAAAAAGACGGGTCTGGGACAGCTGTCAATCAAGTCTGAAGATGAGAGATACAATTTGTAACAAAAAATTAGACCCAAAACAGGAAAAAAGAAAAAGAAAAAAATATGAAAAGGAAAAATCCAGATTAAGGAGTTGCTTAAAAACATTTCCACACTGTATTGCTTTACATAGATGCAACTTTCAATTCAAATATTGGTGCAGCGACAATAACTGTAATATGGTTGTGTTGGACAATTATTACTCATTTATCACTCTGTAATTCAAAAGACTCAAGTGTTCCTCTACAGAGCCCATGAACTGAGCAAACCATTATAACCGAACAATAATCATTATTCTAGATGTTGTACGGACAAATTTAAAGTGTCTGTATGAAGTAGCCCTTTGATGATAGTGTACAGTCAGTACATCACCATCTCTAACAATTTCACATTTCATTCTATTAGTTCCATTAAAAGAAATCAGCATTGCGGCACAACACACACATCACACCACAATTTCTATGTACCGTATTTTCACGACCATAGGGAGCACCGTATTAAAAGGCGCAGTCTCAGTTACGGGGTCTATTTCTGTATTTAAAACATAAATAAGGCGCACCGCATTATTGGGCACAGGCATGGTAAAACATACGTTATCTTAAAACATACGGTAGCATGCATGCACGCTAAAACAATGTTTTTAAAAAGGCAGCGGGAGCAAAACTGAGTTCGGTTGTACTTTATTGAAGTATGCAACAATGTACTCACGTTATTTTTTGATCAATCCTAATCCACAAATCCATCAACGTCCTCATCTTCTGTATCCGAAATGAACAGCTGGGCAAATTCTCCAACAAACAACTCGACTGACTCATTGTCAGAGTCAGTCTAGTTGCCGGGGGGCTGTTCAGCAATGATGCCGGCTTTCGCGAAAGCTCGGACAACAGTCAAAGCAGATACCTTAGCCCAAGCATCCACAATCCATTCACATATGGTGGCGTAACTCGCCCGGCGTTGCCTCCCAGTCTTAGTAAAGCTGTGTTCGCCATCTGTCCTCTTAAAAATCACCATAGGTGGCAGTTCTGTCCATTACCATGGCAACATTAAAACAGTAAAAGCCGACTTCTCGTGGCCCGTTGTGCGTATCGCTACCGTGGTGGTCCCTTTCTTATCTACAGTGTGGTTCACTGGGATGTCGAAAGTGAGCGAAAGTGAGCGGCACCTCGTCCATGTTGGTGATGTGGTTGGGCTGGATGTGTTTGTCGGCAATCATTTTACTGCAGAAGGAGCGGAAGATGGCCAGCTTTTCCTTGTAATCCGCCGGAGGTTGCTGCGCCACGGTAGTCCTTGCCCGGATGGATAAATGGCGCCGTTTCATAAAACGAAAGCACCAAGACGGAGCTCCTTGAAAATGTTCGATTTTCATTTCTTCTGCAAGCGTTATTGCCCTCAGTCTAATGGTGACTGTAGAGACGTTTGTTTCTGCGGAAACACGGCTTCGTCTTCTTGACTTGGCGAAGCTCGTTTTCCTGCTTCCTTCACTTGCAAACCATGGATTCCTTCATCTTGAATTCTCTTTCGGCTGCTCGATTCCCATGTTCCTCCGCGTAACTGATAGCTTGCAGGTTAAACTGTGCTTCGTAAGCATGTCTCTTCATAGGTGCCATTTTCGGGGGTCCTTAGCCAAAGCGATGTTGTTTTGCACAATGCACACCCCAGCGCTATATACCTACTGGGGGCGTGGCTTTAGCGTCCTCCTTCACGCACCCTTCCCCCTTTACGTCCGCATGCTGTCCTCAGCCACGTCCGCGTTTCCTCTGTATAAGCAACATGTCGACAGGAAATGCTCCCAGTCGGTCAAGCGGTAAAAAAAAAAAAAGTCAAGCGGAGAGCTCATCACACAACAACATTTATTGATGTTGGAACTTGGTGCACACATAAGGCGTGCCGCATTATAAGGTGCCCCGTCCATTTTGGAGAAAATTTAAGACTTTTAAGTGCGGTTTATGGTCGTAAAAATCCGGTATGTTCCCTGTACCAAGCAGTCATGTCAACCCCAATCAGAGATTGCGTTAGTTCTGATTTCTGAAAAGCAGCCATTGCAGGCACTTTGAAATCATCATGTCGGCCACAGTACTGCTGTGCCTTATCTGCCATGATTCTGGTGAGCAATTCTGTCTTTAAGAGGCTTTTCTCACGTCAAAGCAGTCACAATTTGCTCTGTGTCCCTTCAGTTTGGTGCCTCAGAGATTTGACATGCTACGAAGATGTTTTTTTTTTCCCCCCCATTTCTTTTCCTTATCATGTCTCAGTTTCACTATCCCCTCCAGTGTTAGTGAAATCAATAGTATGCAACTGAAGCTTTTGTGCTCACATTCAAACACTTCAAACAGAACAATCCCATAAAAAGGTGTATTTTTGCCACCTTTTCTCTCCTTGTGTACCACTTATTCGCAAAAAAAAAGACACAAAGCACACAAAATGAGAGTTGGATTTGTGCACGACGGCGACGTCTTCATTTGCATTAAAAATAGCTGCACTCCACGTGGGGGAGGATTCTAGCTCTATTATCTCCATTATCTCCTTTAAGCGCTATACACTTTGACTGGCTGTCTGATAAATCTAAGTCAGCCCTTGCTGTAAAGATTGCTAGGGTGCTCCATCTGTCCACTCAGTCTGCTTATATGGAGGAGTGCCAGATCTCATTGAAATCCTTGCCAAATTCTCCGAAAATTACATGTTCGAAACAGCGCATAATTGCACTCACTGTTCACGGAGGAGTAGAATGGTCCACAACTATATCATTGTTTGGGAACAATAGAACACATGCACTCCTTCAATTTGGCAGACATGCTGTGCTACAAATGCTTTTTTTTGGTGAACATATTATGATTTTTAAATGCTCATTATATTTTTCATAGATCCGAAATCATGAAAATTTAGGCTGTTTTCATTAGTCCTTTATACTGATCTGATCATCTGCATCGGTATCGGGCAATAATTAGCAATTTATGCAGATCGGCTGATTGGCTTTCATGTCATAATTTGCCAATCTGATCAATGATGTCATTGATCGGCTCTGCAAAAGACATTCACTCCGCTGAACCATCGTGTATGATTGAATCCAAACGCTAGTTTATTTTTAGCCTTGTCGTGTGCGTTGTGAAATAGTACTGTAAATACCTGACAGTTTGTTTTAATCTTGTTGGTGAAAAAACACGTTGGCGGTGTGGGACTTTTTTTGCGGTGTCTGAGAAAGACAACATAAAAGTCATTTGCAATCTGCGCAAAACTGAAGTACCTATTGGGGGAACATCATCTAGATGCCTCAATAGAACAAATTTGATCGGGCACCTGAAGAATGTATACAAGGAGGAGTATGCCGCATTCAAGCAATGCAGCATGGAAAGGGAAAAGCTAACGACCCAATGGAGGCTAACGCAAACAAAGCTGGACAACACCCGTACATATAGCCGGGACATTGAGAAAGTTAGAGTTCTGAGATCTGAAAGATCATGAGAATTTCTGGAAAAGCTCAGTAATCTAATTCAAGTTAATTAAGACCAAGACCTAAACAATATTAAAATGGAAATCCATCCATCCATCCATTTCCTGTACTGCTTCTCCTCACTAGGCTCGCGGGCGTGCTGGAGCCTATCCAAGCTATCTTCAGGTGAGAGGCAGGGTACACCCCGAACCGGTCGCCAGCCAATCGTAGGGCACATATAAACAAACAACCATTCACGCTCACATTCGCACCTATGGGCAATTTAGAATCTTCAATCTACCTACCATGCATGTTTTTGGGATGTGGGACGAAACCGGTGTACCCTGAGAAAACCCACGCAGGCACGGGGAGAACATGCAAACTCCACACAGGCGAGGCTGGGATTTGAACCTCGGTCCTCAGAACTGTGAGGCAGATGTGCTAACCAGTCGTACACCGTGCCGTTAATTACTATAAAGTATTTTAATTAGAGTAAGTTCACACCCATTATTTCTGTCTCAAGTAATGTTGGTTTCACCTGACTGAACTTTAAAGTTATGACAGTGGCCAATCCTTGAATGTCCCCTAGAGGTCACTAATGTTTTACCTTTTGTCTAAAATGCTAAAGAATACTTAAGATACTCAGTATACAGTACACAAGTATATACATCCATCCATCCATCCATTTTCTGAACCGTTTCTCATTACTAGGGTCGCGGGCTTGGAGCCTATCCCAGCTATCATCAGGCAGGAGGCGGGGTACACCCTGAACTGGTTGCCAGCCAATCGCGGGGCACATACAAACCAACTACCATTCACAATCACATCCACACCTACGGGCAATTTAGAGTTTTCAATTAACGTGCATGTTTTTGGAATGTGGGAGGAAACCGGAGTGCCCAGAGAAAACCCACGCAGGCACGGGGAGAACATGCGAACTCCACACAGGCGGGGCCGGGGATTGAACCCCGGTCCTCAGAACTGTGAGGCAGATGCTCTAACCAGTCGGTCACCGTGCCGGCATGCAATACATCCATCCATCCATCCATTTTCTGAGCCGCTTCTCCTCACTAGGGTCGCGGGCGTGCTAGAGCCTATCCCAGCTGTCATCAGGCAGGAGGTGGGATACACCCTGAACTGGTTGCCAGCCAATCGCAGGGCACATAGGAACAAACAACCATTCGCACTCACAGTCGTGCCTACGGGCAATTTAGAGTCTCCAATTCATGCATGTTTTTGGGATGTGGGAGGAAACCGGAGTATCCGGAGAAAACCCACGCAGGCACGGGGAGAACATGCAAACTCCACACAGGCGGGGCCGGGGATTGAACCCGGGTCCTCAGAACTGTGAGGCTGACGCTCTAACCAGTCGTCCACCGTGCCGCCATGCAATACATGTCATTTCAAATTTAAGTAAGGCATTAAATCAAGGAAACAGTTCACACAAACAAACAAGGCAAAACAGCAACAGTTAGTTAAAGGAGCATATATTCAAGTTCTTACATGGCTGCAACTTGAAGCTACGATTCTATCACCATCCTTCTCAGCACTGCTGGCAAGGAGGGAGGGAAATCACTAACGTTTGAGTTGGGAGTTGACTCATAATGAGCCAGTTCAGAGAAGAACCGATCTATCAGCTCTGCCTTCCTTAGGCTCCCTACTACTTACAGTATATTTTCTCTTAGTTATAATACTATCTTTTGAACTGCACTGAAGAACAGGATCCTGATGATCATAAAAGGTCAAAAACATAATTCAGTGTTTTTTTTATATTGACGACATTGGCAGTCGTCCAGGGCGGCATGTTTGTGATCAGTCTGTTCCACAAATACATTGACAGTCATTGTTTTGAAATGATATTGAAAGTACTGTATTGCTACTGTTGGTAATTTGTTTGGGGGAAAGAAATCTTCCTTAAAACATCCATCCATCCATCCATTTTCTGAGCCGCTTCTCCTCAATAGGGTCGCGGGCGTGATGGAGCCTATCCCAACTATCAACGGGCAGGAGGCGGGGTACACCCTGAACTGGTTGCCAGCCAATCGCAGGGCACATAGAAACAAACAACCACTCGCAGTCACATTCACACCTACGGGCAATTTAGAGTCTTCAATTAAGAAGAAGAAGAAGAAGAATCATCTTTTATTGTCATGAACATGCATGCATGCACACGAAATTTGTTCTCTGCATTTAACCCATCACAGTGAACACATACACATGTTAGTGGAACACACTGGAGCAGGGGGCAGCTGAAGCACCCGGGGAGCATTTCGGGGTATCAGTGTCTTGCTCAAGGACACCACAGCCGTGAGTCCGGGGGATGTTGGCGGATGGTCCAGTCGGGGTTTTGAACCTAGGTCCCCCACGGTGGCAGGCGATGATCTTAACCATTGGGCCACGGCTGCCCGTGGCTAACCTAGCATGCATGTTTTTGGGATGTGGGAGGAAACTGGAGTGCTCGGAGAAAACCCACGCAGGCACGGGGAGAACAAGCAAACTCCACACAGGCAGGTCCTCAGAACTGTGAGGTGGACGCTCTAACCAGTCGCCCACCATGCCGCTTCCTTCAAACAGAGAATGCTAATTTCCCACCAGATGATATTTGTGTTTCATAAACACACTTAAGAGTAGACTCGGAATTTGACATCCAAAGAGGATAAGTGCATTGTAGTTTGTTCAAGTGCTCAGTGATACCAGTCTGTGTTTCTTGTTTGAATTAACAGAATGAGTTTAAGCTCTAATGGATGCCATAATCGGGATTCTCAATGACTTGGCCTCTCCCACATTCGCAAAGCTCCACTCGCTGGTGAAAGATTCATTAGTGTGAGATCAGCAAGATTGCACTGGAAGTTGCTTCATATTTAAGAGGGAGAGAGCTACAGCTCGTGGTCCAATAGCATGCAATTTTTATCAAAGTAATGGAAGATGTTTTAGGAGCTTGGAACACTGTGCTTGGAGAAGAAATCAGTCGGGATAATCAATTCAATTCTCCTACAATTTATAAAAATGTTTTTTGGGTGTGTTTTACGTTTGATATATATATATATATATATATATGAAGATTTCATTGGATTTAGTCATTTGGAGTGACACTGATGGTTTGGTAAACTTGTTAGCATGTTCTTTATGCTATAGTTATTTGAATAACTGTTAATATGTTACGTTAACATACCAGGTACGTTCTCAGTTCGTTGTAACGTTAGCTGAATGTGTTACGTTAGCATACCGTATACCTATTCAGCTTGTTGTTCTCTATTCTATTTTTCTTTTAAATTGCCTTTCAAGAATAAATGTCTGTTCTTGGTGTTGGATTTTATCAAATAAATTTTCCCCCCAAAAATGCGACTTATACTCCAATGCGACTTATGTTTTTGTCCTTCTTTATTATGCATTTTTTGGCTGGTACGACTTTAACTCCGGAGCGATTTATACTTTTTTTTATTATTATTAACACATGAACAAAAAGAGCATTTTAAAATATATTCTTTCCTCTATTGCTGTACTACTGTGAACTGATTCTGATGGCTGCTGTCAAGAGGTTAGAAATAATGCATGAAATGCATGCTTACCCTTCCCCCAAACTGCCACTCTTCCAAAAAGCTTCTCGACTGAAATGACCCACCCACCCCATCCAAAAAAAAGAAAAAGTTTGACAGTGACTTTAAAATTGCCTGTATTCATCTAAAAAGTGTTTTGCTTTATATATATTTAGACATTTTGGCTCAGTGAAGCAAACTGCAATATAATAGCGCTCAGCAGTAGGGTTACGTTTGGATCAGTGTCTCTTTATGCTGTGGATGCTTCTTTAGACTCTGCTTTGGAGAAGCAGTCTCTTTAAAACATATATGTCAACATTGATTTCCCTTCTAGAATTACTTCCTTAAAAAACAATCATATATTTAATTTGGTTAGGTTTAGCATTAGGGTAAAGACAAAAACACAAAACAGCATCAGCTTTGTGACTTCTATATCGTAGCTTTCTGTTATTTTTTTTTCATTTAATGCTTGTGGGTTGCAACTAAAAACACATTTAACAGATGTGCCCTCCATGAACGCCATTATAAAAAAAAAATAATAATAAATTTTTTTTTTTTTAAAAACATCAGCACACACTATATATTAAGGGAAACTGACAGGGTTATAGTCAGTGAGGAAGAAACAAGTTAGAAATGACAAAACTGCTACTTTCCCGAAAACAAATTATATTCCTACTTTGTGACTTTATTATTTTGACTTGTTAATATGATTGGAATTTCCCTATTCTTTCTAATGTACTGTCAACACTGCATAGCTAAACCACTAAGAAAATGTTTAATATGTCATCCTTTTAATATGTATCACTGGCTGAATTGTCCATCAAACATGTATTTCCACTGCAGAGCTCTATGTTGTTTGTTGAAGAAGACCTCCAGGTTTCGAGTTGGTGATTGACAACATAGTTCTTATTTAGCTGGTAAAGAATCAATGGCAAAATCAGTCATTAAATATGAGTTGTAGTCCTATACTGTATGCTGATTTCTATGCAAAAAAATAGTGGAACAATCTTAACTGAAAGCCATTATACAAAAAAAAAAAAGCATAATTCAAAGGTCAACGTTTTTTTTTTTGTAATTTGATGTTTGACACCATTACTAATCTTTCCTCAACATCACCTTTCAAGGGAGAATAAAATGTATACAAGGCTCAGAATAAACTTAGAAATACAATTTTGGTTAGTTTTTCCCCCCCTTATCCTCAATGCAATCCCTTGAATGATTCTTGTACAGCACCACTGTTCTTTTTTTGTACAAATACATTTGATTGATTGAATTTTATAAATTAATTTAATAGAGCAAGAAAAACAAAACCATTATGAGTCAGATGTGTTTACATTTCGGGATCGTCAGAGTCACTGGTGCAGGTAATAAGCCATTTCTGCATTTTATTTTCAAGCCCGAGCTAAAATGTTTGTTTTCTTTTTCCTAATAGGATATCGCTAAAGTTCAGAGAGTCGTCACAACCAGCAACCCCCCCATAAACGTAATGAGGAGAGAAAGTGGTGGAGTTAAAAAGTGCCAGATGGAGGAGGTGAGCCTTAACAGTAATTAAACCACCATGCAACCCAAGAGCCTGAATACACTAACATCTATTCAAATACCTCACCAGGATTTAAAAATGTATTTTGTCATTATCCATAAACTTTGTGGAAGTACTGAATCAAGGTCTGATGAATATCATATTTTCTTTTATTTTTATATTCCAATGAGTTGATGTATAGATCTGTATGAGCATAAATTATCAATAATGTGCAATGAATGTGAATGTAAAGATGTATTTTGTCTTTTATTGAGACGGTTTGCACTTAAACCAGTAGTATGTAATTATTTTATGTTGAAAAGAAAAGTCCTTTTCACCCAGGCCTCCTCTAGAGAAGACGACACAATGCTGATTAAGCCTATCGACTCCTCTAACATCTTTCTGTATTTTTCAGAATTTTATATTTTTTCATCTATATTTAGTGAATACCCGATTCCTTAACTGCGCTGGCCCACTTAGTGGTGCACCTTAAAAGACTGCATTGAAATGACGGCATGGAAATTATGCATTTTACCTAGCAAATGGCGGAGCATGGCTTTTGTAAAAAGCTCAATAAACATTATTTTGCATTTCTGAAGCAAAAAATGATGATACAATTATTATTATTGTCTAAATGAAAACAATAATAATAAATGCTGTGCACGCACAAAACCTGTTTCCGAGGATCCTTAGCTACCCAACGAGGTGCCTGATGTAAAATGCACGCACTGAACAATCCATGCACAAATGCAATCTTATATATTAATCACAAATGCAGAAAGGAAAAAACAAAACAGGACTCTGCTGCAACCGAAATCCAGTTCAGCAACATTCAAGCAATGCATCCACAAAACAGAGCAATAAAAGGGAATTTACAATGATTACCTCTTCTGAGGTATCCATCTTCTTTCCCCATTGGCTGTCCCTCAAAACAGAATGAAAATGTTGTAGAATTGATCACATACAAGGCGCCACCGAATTCATATCGAAGCAAGGGTTTCTGTTGTTGTAATACTAAATGCCAGCCTGGGAGGGCGACAGAACTTATGTATTATAGATTTAACAGCAAAGACTGATCAAGTAAGCCTAAGTAATTCAAGGTCAGTGGTTAACTACCCAGTGTGATGCCATCGCTTGGCCAGTGTCTGCTGGCTCTAGCTCTTTGTGACCCTGCACTGAATAAGCTCTAGGAGATAATGAATGGATGGAAGGAATACTTGCATTAGGGTATAATTTTGAAAATTGACACTTACAGCATAAAAGCGCTTCACTCCCAACTACACTCTACACTGTTCTGCTGGAAGGCTTCATTTGTAAAAAAAAAGAAATCTGCAGCTAAATGCTGTGCTGAATTGAAAATGAATTGTGAAAGCAGTTAGTGCAAATAAGAAGATATAGCCAATAAATGACATTCGCTATTCAAAGTTCAGTTAATTTGCTGCGTCAGTGGCAAACTAGGATTCAGGTAACTGTGACTGTCCAGCTGTGAAAGAGCTGCTCAATAACCTCTTTAGACCAAAAGGATTAAACAAGACCGTGAGGATTTTTGACAAGTGGCTATCAAGAGGTATTACAGACAAACATTGATAGACATTGGCGTCAGAAGACTATGGCAGAGTGTCCGAGAGGAAATTCCCATTTCCAAAAGTCTGGACGACTGAGATGGTGAAAAAGAGTTGAATGCTATAGCTCAACAATTCAGCACTAAATTGTTCTCAGTCTTTACACTTACCATCAAACATATTTAATGAACTTAGTAAAAAAAAAAAATAATAATAATAATAACTTTCCCGCGACCCTAGTGAGGACAAGCGGCTCAGAAAATGGATGGATGGAATAATAACTTTACTGGGTCTTTAAATATTTATGTTATTCTTTTGTTGAACGGTGTGTTTTTAAAATATTTCTGCATTATAATTAATTAGTTTCAAATATGAACATATTATTTCGATATAGGTCTCAATAAAATACATTTTTTCACAACACTTTTAAATAGCCTTCCTCCCGATCAAGCCCCTCGAGGTCTCACTGTCATTGCCCACGTGAGCATTGAAGTCCCCCAGGAGAACAAGGAAGTCCTCAGAAGGGGGAGGGGACATAATCCACAATAAAACATTTGACGTCAGATAAATCCTCTCATGCCAAAATGAAAAGTCTGAAAAGCATGATTTATTTTATTATTATTATTTTATATCTTCAGTGTAGTGTGACATATCAAAGATAAGCCTGCGACATAGCACCTTGATATCAACCAAGAGGATTGCATCTTGCAGTGGCACCTCGTCTCCCCTGGTCGCCTTTGTCAACATTTATTCGCATGCGCGATGGGGAATAAAAAGAGAGATCAGTGAAACAAAGAATTTGAAGAAAAGCTGCTGGACTTACATCTGCACTTTTGATGTGTGACGACTACCATGACCACATAAAAAAAAGTTGGAAAATATTGCCTGCTTGCTAGCAGTGTTAAAAGCAAGTGAACATTACCTCAAGTTCTCCTTGAAGAATAGACATCCCAAAGCGTTCTCTCCAGAGAATCCAGGGACACCGCCAAATGTTTTTTTTCTTCTTTTTGTCCATTTCTTTTCAACACAAAACATTGTCGCAATCAAAACTAGCACCTCTTCCTCCATAATTGTTGTTGTTGCCTGTATGGTAACTGTTACTGTCTATCCAGTAGGATTGATACGTTTTCCGGCCTCCCCCGACAGCTTGATTTGACAAGATTAGACTAATGTTCATAAAAGAATATGGTGATATCGTAATATGTATTGTAGTGTTTCCAATGTTCTGACTGAGACACGGCAGGATTTTATGGCATTAGTCTGACATAGTGCATACATCATTTTACGCTTGAGCTTATGTCAGTCCCAGGATGCACATGTCTGGAAACAATGAGTGCGAGCCCTGGAACCAATAAGTCCCTGCAACTTATCATTGCGGAATATAGATAGAGTAATCCTCCGCTATATCATGGTTCTTGCTTCGGGATCCTGCTATAGTGCAGATTTTTCCTACATTTTTTTACTCTATTTTTTATACTGTTTATACAATTTTCTTCTTCAGCTTGTCTCATTAGGAATCACCAGAGTGCGTCATCCTTTTTCATGTAAGCCTATCTCCTGGATCCTCCTCTCTAACACCAACTGCTCTCATGTCTTCCCTCACTACAAACATTCCCTTCTACCAATATACTCACTATCTCTCCTCTGGACATTTCCAAGCCACCGAAGTCTGCTCTCTCTAACGTTGCCTCCAAAACATCTAACCTTGGCCATCCCTCTGATGAAGTCATTTCTAATTATGTCCAACTTAGTCACTCCTAGAGAGAACCACAACATTTTCATTTCCGCCACCATCAGCTCTGCTTCTTGTCGTCTCTTCAGTGCCACTGTCTCTAATCCATAGATCATGGCTGGCCTTACCACTGTCTTATAAACTTTCCGCTTCATCCAAGTAGAGACTCTTCTCTTGGATAACACATCTGACAACTTCCGCCACCTGTTCCAACCTGCTTGGTCCCGTTTCACTTTCTTACCACACTCACCATTGCTCTGGACTATTGAACCAGAGTATTTAAAGTCCTCCACACAATGTAGCTCCTTCTGACCTTCTCTGTACTTCTCCCCCTTCTCACTTCTAACACAATCAACACCCTCAAGGCAAATAATGCTTCTGTGGTTCTCGGCGTGAAAACATACTGTTGCTTACAAATCCTCACTTCTGTCCTGAGTCTAGCCTCCAGTTCTCGTTCCTACAACTTTGTGTGGCTCATCAACTTTATTCCTCTATAGTTCCCACAGCTCTGCACATCACCCTTGCTTTTGAAAATGGGCACAGCACACTCTTCCTCCATTCCTCAGAAGAAGAAGAAGAATCATCTTTTATTGTCATGAACATGCATGCATGTACACGAAATTTGTTCTCTGCATTTAACCAATCACAGTGAACACATACACGTTAGTGGAACACACTGAAGCAGGGGGCAACTGAAGCGCCCGGGGAGCATTTCTGGGTATCAGTGTCTTGCTCAAGGACACCACAGCCGTGAGTCTGGGGGATGTTGGCGGATGGTCCAGTCGGGGTCTTGAAAGTAGGTCCCCCACGGTGGCAGGCGATGGTCTTAACCATTGGGCCACGGCTGCCCAGGCAGAACCATGTGGCGGAAGCTGAGAATGTGGTGGAAGCTAAGAATGAAAGTATTGTGCGGCTACTCAGGCATCTTCTTACCCACTAGAATTCTGTTAAACAACCTGGACAAAAACTCCACAGCCACCTTCTTCTCCTCCTAGATGCTTTCATACCTCCACAGATATGTCAAGCAACTGCCTTTCCATTTTTCATCTTCTTTGCTGCTTTTCTAACTTCCCCCTTACTAATCATTGCTACTTCCTGGTCCACAACACACTCCTCAAAGTATTCTTTCCATCTATCCAGCACATTACTGGCACCAGTCAAGACATTTCAATTTCTATCCTTAATTACCTTAACCTGCTGCACATCCTTCCCATCTCTGTGCCTCTGTCTGGCCTACCTGTATATTGGTATTTTTCTCCTTCTTTAGTGCCAAACCTGGCATACATCTCATCATATGCCTCTTGTTTTGCCTTTCCACCTCTGCCTTCACCCTATGTCGCAGCTCCATATATTCCTTTCTCCTCTTCTCAGTACTCTCGGTGTCCAACTTCTTCTTAGCTAACCTCTTTCCTTGTCTGATTTCCTGTACTTTGAGGTTCCACTACCAAGTCTCCTTTTCCCCTTTCCTACCAGAAGATAAACAAAGTACTCTCCTGCCTGTCTCTTTGAGCACCTTGGCTGTAGTGGTCCAGTCTTCTGGAAGCTCCTCCTGTCCACCGAGAGCCTGTCTCACCTCTTCTCGAAAAGCCGCACAATACTCTTTCATTCTCAGCTTCCACCACATGGTTCTCTGCTCTGTCTTTGTCTCCTCAATCTTCTTCCTCACCACTAGAGTCATCTTACACACCACTATCACGCCATCTTACACACCTATGCTGTCGAGCCACACTCTCCCCTACCACTACCTTACAGTCAGTAACCTCCTTCAGATTACATCGTCCAAATCCACCTGCATGCTTCTACCTCCGCTCTTATATGTCACCCTAGGTTCCTGCCTATTCTGGAAGAAAGCGTTAACTACACCCATTTCCATTCTTTTTGCAAAGTCTAACAGGATCTGTCCCTCCAGGTTCTTTTACTGGTTGCCAAACTTACCCATCAATTCTTCATCACCCCTGTTTCCTTTACCAACATGTTCATTACAACCTGCACCAATCACGGCTCTCTCTCTCTCTCTCTCTCTGGGATGCTCAGAACTGCTTTGTCTAGCTCCTTCCAGAATTTCTCTTTTCATCTCTAGGTCACATCCTACCTGTGGGGTATAGCCACTAATCACATTATACATAACACCCTCAATTTCAAGTTTCAGCCTCATCACTCGGTCTGATACTCTTTTCACCTCCAAGACATTCTTAGCTAACTCTTCCTTTAAAATAATCCCTACTCCATTTTTCTTCCCATCTACACCATGGTAAAATAATTTGAACCCTGCCCCTAAACCTCTCGCCCTATTGCCTTTCCATCTGCTCTCCTGGACACACAATATATCAAACTTTCTCCTAATCATGTCAACCAACTTCCGAGATTTTCCAGTCATAGTCCCAACATTCGAAGTCCCCACATTCAGTTATAGGCCTGTGCTTTCCTCTTCTCTTTCTGCCTAAGAATCCGCTTTCCACCTCTTTCGTCTTCGAGCCACAGTAGCTAAATTTCCACTGGCGGACGTCGTTAACCCAGTCCACGACCGATCTGGTACGGAATTTTTTGGATGAACACTTGTATTTGTTTGGCAAAATTTTAAGCCGGATCCCCTTCCTGACGCAACCCTCTGCATTTCTCCGGGCTAGAGACCCGCCTTCAGTTTGCACTGGCATGTACCCCCCCCCAATACGGCCCCATTACACTGTACTGTACTGTTTGTACATTATTTTTGTGTTACCCATTGCTCGTGCACTCTATTGTATTATGTGTTTTGGCGTGCCAAAATAGCAAATTTTTAGAATGATTTTCCGGTGGCACGGTGAATGACTGGTTAGAGCATCTGCCTCACAGTTCTGAGAACCTGGGTTCAATCCCCGGCCCCGCCTGTGTGGAGTTTGCATGTTCTCCCCGTGCCTGCGTGGGTTTTCTCTGGGCACTCCGGTTTCCTCCCACATCCCAAAAACATGCATGATAGGTTAATTGAAGACTAAATTGCCCGTAGGTGTGAATGTCAGTGCGGATGGTTGTTTGTTTGTATGTGCCCTGCGATTGGCTGGCAACCAGTTCAGGGTGTACCCCGCCTCCTGCCCGAAGATAGCTGGGATAGGCTCCAGCACTCCCATGACCCTTGTGAGGAGAAGTGGCTCAGAAAATGGATGGATGGATGTTCAACCTATATTTAGTTGAATACACTACAAAGACAAGATATTGAATATTCAAACTGATTAACTTTGTTGTTTTTAGCAAATAATCATAAACTTAGAATTTTATGGCTGCAACACGTTCCAAAAAAGCTGGGACAGGTGGCAAAAAAGACTGAGAAAGTTGAGGAATGCTCATCAAATAAATGTTTGGAACATCCCACAGATGTACCTAATTGGGAACAGGTGGGTGCCATGATTGCGTATTAAATGAGCTTCCCTGAATTGCTCAGTCATTCACAAGCAAAGATGGGGTGAGGTTCACCTCTTTGTAAACAAGTGCGTGAAAAAATAGTCGAAGTTTAAGGACAATGTTGCTCAACGTATAATTGCAAGGAATTTAGGGATTTCATCATCTACGGTCCATAATATCATCAAAAGGTTCAGAGAATCTGGAGAAATCGCTGCATGTAAGCGGCAAGGCCGAAAACCAACACTGAATGCCCGTGACCTTCGATCCCTCAGGCGGCACTGCATCAAAAACCGACATCAATGTGTAAAGGATTGCACCACATGGGCCCAGGAACACTTCAGAAAACCTTTTTTTTATTCATGTTTAACACAATGTCCGAATTTCATTGGATTTGGGGTTGTAAATAAACAGCAAATTTTCCCAAATGTGTGTGTGTGTCTGTGTGTGTCATCTGGGGAACACGCGCACACAACTCAGAGCGCTGATGTTTTAAACGATGTTGCCACAGTCGAATGAGCTGTTTAGCTCCTCAGCTTGCTAGCTCGTTAGCAGGCGAGGGAATATAATAAATAGTTAAGGTTCCCTTAAGTTTCCCAGTTGTGTGCAGCTACAGCACAAACACCGTTCTGCCAGAGGCTTGCTGCGTCGTGAGCGGTGCGACTGGTGTTACCACAACAATGAAAAAGTATCAAGTCCAGAAGAAACTCCCGTCTGCCTCTGATTGCCTAGCACTCAGACAGAACTAGTGCTTTTAGTGTATACCTCCTTTGAATCACTGTGTGTGGAAGCTCTTCACTAACCATGCACATACGTAGGGCAGGATTTTAAGCCATGCATCTACGGCTGCAGATTGAAATCACTTGATACGTCCCTACTAAATTTTGTGCGTCTCAGACGCAGGACGGACATCAAACGAAATCCTTGTAGTGCCATTGTAAGAGACCAAATTTGTTATGTTGTCTGATCCAGGAGTCACTGATGGTGTAGTGGTACACTCGCCTGACTTTGGTGCGGGCAGCGTGGGATCAGTTCCCACTTAGTGACGGTGTGAATGTGAGTGCGAATGGTTGTACGCTTCTATATGTGCCCTGTGACTGACTGGTGACCGGTTCAGGGTGTAGTCCGCCTTTTGCCCGAAGTCAGCTGGGATAGGCTCCAGCGTCCCGTGACCCTAACCAGGATAAGCGGTGTTGAAAATGGATGGATGGATGGATGTCTGATCCAGGCATAAACCATGACACAGAATAGATAAATTTTTGATGAGACGGGCAGAACAGGACAGCACAGTGTCAGGTGTTGCTGCTAGGGCAAGACAAATGTCTCTAGTGGAGTCCTTTGGTGCTACAGGCAGGCACTACACAGGTACAGAGGGAGAAAATGTGTGCTTTCAGCGGCTAAAAATAATTACGTTTCAACAAATAGGTCCATGAGTTAATTTATTTTTATTTTTTTCATTTATGCTCAAAGGTGTCCCTCAAGGGGGACTTCAGCTTCCACTCCGATGTATACTTTGTGTTGCACACCACACATAGAACCAAATTACACACATGCAAGGAGCGATTCAGAGTGAAAGAGGTGAGCAAAGACTGCTGCACAACAAGCTGGGGTTCGTTGGGCTGATGCCTTGCAAAAGGGCACATCGACAGTAGCCACTAGCATCTCTCCTACAGTAGTTGCCATTTTTACATCTGTTTTTTTGTCCATAGTGCCATTCGAATTCGTGTCCTCCAACTCCAAAGCCCAAGTCCTTACAAACTGAGCTCCTGCTAGCGCCTAATATATGAATGTTTGGAGTCTTTCATTCATCGTACATTTTAGACGGAGTAATAAAGCGAGAACTGAGCCACTGTGTTGCACATGTTCACCCACATATGTCATTTGGAGAAAAATCCATGATTGATGATTGTCATTACGTTTTTTGAAATACTGTATTATTTTTAATACGGTTGTTACCCAAGGTCTCCGTCTGTACTTAGACATTTTTTCTTTCTCCTTTAATAGACCGGGAGTGACTGCTTCCAGAATCAGACAAAGGAATTAGCTCCAGAAGAAAAAAAACATCCAGAACCACATCAAGTGAGACTGAGGCCAAAACACTCAAAATGAAGCATGACATGTGACACTTTTGTTTCAAAGATTTCATACTTGAAAAACAATGAAAGGGTGGAGCAAAAATGAAAAGACATTACTGTATATAGTACTGTGAAAAAGTATATTATCCCTTCCTGATTTTTTTATTTTTTATTTATTTTTTATTTTTTTGCTATTCATCATAATCAAATATTTTGGATAACAAAGCCATTTTTAATACCTCCCAAAGATAAACCAAGTAAATACAAAGTACGGTTTGTAAATTTTCATTTTCTTTTTTAAAGGGGAAAAAAATCGGCGGGGGCGGGATTTGAACCCCAGTGAGGCAAATGTGCTAACCAGTCAGTTACCGTGCCACCTGTAATTTTCCATCCATTAATCCATTTTCTTTACCGCTTATCCTGACGGGTCGCGGGCGGCTGGAGCCTATCCCAGCTATCTTCAGGCGGGAGCCGGGGTACACCCTGAACCGGTCGTCAGCCAATCGCAAGGCACATAGAAAGAAAGAACCATTCACACTGACGTACACACCTACAGGCAATTTAGAGTCTCCAATCAACCTACCACGCATGTTTTTGGGATGTGGGAGGAAACCGGTGTGCTCGGAGAAAACCCACCCAGACACGGGAGAACATGCGAACTCCACACAGGCGGGGCCGGGTTTTGAACCCCGGTGCCCAGAACTGTGGGGCAGATGTGCTAACCAGTCGACCACCGTGCCGAGCCCTGTCATTTTTAATGTCTTAATTAAAAAAGCATTAATATTGAGATCTGTCCATGTATGATAGATTGTGTTCCATCTGCAATGGATTTCTAGCTGGTAAGAGTTATTTGAAAAACTAATTTTCAAAAGTAAGCTGTATAGCATAATTTATGGAAAATAAACCTATGATATCTAATCCTACCTGCTATTACATTCTTTACCATCATATCACTGAATGGAATCACACATGCCTGGAGTTGGTAGATGGTGCAATAAAACAACACATCTCATTTCAATTCAGTACAATTATGTCAAACGGAGAACTTGTCATGCATTTCAAATGGATCCATTCTACTTTTTTCGACACATGCTATTTGCGCAAGAATACAGCAACATCTTTAGAGGGAATTTCTAAATACCAGAAACTATGCAGTGACTGTCTGACTAGTGTTTTTTTGTCAATACATTAGTGTCATTAATTCAATCATTTGTATTGTGACCTCATGAGCAAATACAATTATATTGTATATGATACATGATGATGAAAAAAAAAAAGATTTTAAAATAATTTTGACCTACATTACTGATAAATGGACTCTATGCACGCAGCACTCATGGCATTTTTACTTCCAGTTGGCATGTAAACACATAGTGAGAGGATTGGAAACATGTTAAAAGTCAAAATCCAGTTGGATATCCTGGTCTTTGAAAAGTAAAAACTATTGATGCCATTACGACCTTGAAATGTACTATCACAAAACTATCGTATATACCTATTACACAACATGTTATCACACATGTAATGACAGAGGTTACTTTTCAGTGAGATAGTGCCCCATCTAACCTTTCCACCGGAAATGCTTAATGGGTTGTGATGCATATGGTCCAATATACTGTATGGAGTATTATACATAAGAAGGTGACATAGTGTGTCATTTTCGACACCATTTTGTTTGCAACAATACAGTAAATACTTTTACAACTTATTTTCCCTGCTGCTATTTGTTCTGTCTGTGCAGCATCATTCCAACATTAATTTTGTAGCAAACAGTTTGATTTGTGGTGATTTGCATTCAGGTCTCTGTGGGTGAGTCTGCATTACATTGTCCAATATTCCTGTCACAGTGCTACCTTCATTATGTGTTGTCATGTTCAGTCAGAACTTCAAATTTGCCTTCCCTGAAGTGCAAATGTTTTATGGAACAAAATAATATGCTCGAAGCCACCAAAACAGAGCAGCATCTGGCCTGTTCAATATAATATTTCCTCTTCTCTTCACATGCCTTCCAGCAGGTTGATCACATGAGCTGGTTGTCACGCATTATGGCTTGAACCGTTTGACAGCTCAAGACACTCACACTGGCCCTTTGTGCAATTGTGTTTGACTTCGTTGTTTTAGTGTATTTTGCTTTAAGTCACCCTTTGCTATGCTGAGTGGTGTGTAAATAAATCATTTGAAAGAGGCATCACGATCCTTTAGAATCCACACAAGTGAACAGACTGCTGTGCCTGTCAGTGCTCCTCATCAAAGAATGGATGCAGTTTTCATCCCACACAGCGGTTAATAGCACGCATTATGCATTCTTCATTTACTCTTCGTCTTTAATTAAAATAATAATAATAATAAAACAAAAAAAAACAATGGATTCTGACGCTGTTAGATCTGCATAATTTAGCTTTAAACAAGAAAGAGCATCACACCTAACATCACATAGGCATTAATACTTAGGTTAGCTGAAGACATTGAATATACCAGTGAATGTCTGAGAGTGATAATGCGCATATTAGTTTTCCCCTATATATCTACAGGGTGCGTTAAAGTACAGTAAGCAGTGTAAGGCAGCTGATGAATAAAAATGTACTTGTTTTTTTTCATTAGATCCTTGGTAATCTAGTCTATGAACACATCATTTCTTAACATTCTGAGATGTTAATGAACATAACCCACACCTAGCAGTCAAATTATAGACCACTGCACTGTATGCCTGCAATGAAATATGACTACAGCTGTCTTATTTATTATTTATGTTTGTCTTTTGAACCTCACAGCAAAGAAGCCAAGGGCAGCCTGGGAACTCGGAAAGCACTGAAAAGCGCCCAGACGACAGCGACAGAAAGATAAAGCCTCAAAAACACAACTGAGCGGACAGCGTATCATGAAAAATACCAATCTCCTGCATTCCTGCAATGATATTTCAAAGAGCACACACATCTGATGCGCCTTCACAACAACGTGCGTGCACGCGCGCGCGCACACACACACACACACAACCAAACATACGCACACATGCACACAACCACCACACACACACATATACATCCAGTATCAGCATTGCTTGCGAAAGCTAAGACACTGGAAATGTCAACACAACAACATGGCATGCATTATACAATTTTATTTTGAAGGTAGGAGTGGCACTTGGTGACCTGTTTCATAATTGTTCATTTGATGTTTACTATTTGAGTTTTATTCTTAGTGAGGATACTGCTTACTAATGTGTGATCTTTCTAGAAAAATCCCTTTTCACTGCTAAGGTCTGGACACTATAGTGTGATATGTATATGAATTTACTGATGCCTGCTCTACACTGTATGATTTTTTTTGCAGTCTTCAGTCATTCATTTTCCAAATGTTCACACTGTGTGATGGAACATATGTTAAATCTTGGCGACGACTGAGTGATTTTCAGGGTCTGAACGCAGTATCATTGCATCAATTAGTATGAGTCCACCTCAGGTTGTTGTCGTGACATTGAGCCAAAACTTTGTGCTCACATAGTGGTGTCTTATGTTGAAAATAAAATAAATAAAGGGAGGACTAGGAAAGTGTGGCCAGTGTTACAAGTTTACATATGTGTTTACTGTTAATGATAGAGGCTTTGACATTGATATTCAAGTCATTTCATGGTTTTCTGTCAGCGATTGTAGCGTCAGAGAACCAGTGAAATTATTTTTTTTCCAAATTTCAGACACTGCTTCATGTTTGTAGCAGTCCATATTTTGTTGCAAGACTGCATCTTCCATCAGAGATGGTGAAAATTGTACAGTGCATACCGGGCTTTATACAACCCCCCCACCCCCCCACCCCCCCCCCCCCCCCCCCCCCCCCCCAAAAAAAAAAAAAAAAACACTGCTTCTACAATTACTACCCAACTTAGACTATTATTTGTCTCTCATAGTAGCAGGTTAATTTACTCCTCCACATTTTGGAATACAAAGGCTCAAGTTGGCTGGCCAACTGCTCAACATTTAATCTTTATGCACTCTTTCTGCCTTTACCACTCCAGAGGCAACGAGCCAAAGACTCACAATGGGTCGTCTCCCTGAGAATGTGCCATGCACTGAGTAGTAACTCCTAGCTACATGTATCTGTGTTCTCTGACCTTTATGTGTACTTTCAAAGAACTGTAATTTTCAGTAAATTTGTGACGAATAAATGGTTATTTGTGGGGAAAAACCAACCTGTGTTATTATTAGTTGTTCCAGCATTAGCAATTCAAGTCTATAGCGTGTCTATGGAACTTATTAGTGAATGAGCACCATATCACATGCAATATAGTCAATGGATATATGGAGTTGCTGAGCTGGCACATATTTTATTTTTTTCCTTGTATTACCCAACTATTTGGGGGGCTTTTAAATCACTATCATTTACTACTGTCTACTGTCAAGCCCACATTTGATCGAGAAAACCCTGAAGTTTGTTTGCGCTTGGAAACTAACTGGCAGCTCAACCCCATCTATCTTTAGTTCCAGCAACCCCTCCGTGTGACATTTGGTGTGGCCACAGGATCTAAGAATGCTGTTTTAATAATGTCAGATGACAGGAGCACCATTTTTTTAAGACCATAATTCTTTTTGTGCAAAAAGGAGTTACTCCCCCAGGTTAGATCAACTTGTTGCTGTAGCTTAAAAAGGCCCTCCAGCCAGGATTTGGAAAGCCAAGAAAAGATGCTGCCTTTCAACATGATTATTTTGATAGGAAAGAAACAAAGATGAATGCACAGACTTGGGTTAATCAAAGCAATGCTGTGTTATTTGTCTGCCATCTTTGTTTAGCCACAGTCGAGCACACAAAAGATCCTGGAGTTGACTAACTATGCCTTTATTTGAAGCTGAAATCAATTTCAAATTTAACAGGGCAATGAGAAGTTATTTCCAATTTATTTGAAAACAAATGCTATTTAGTGTTTATCAAAGCCATGTTATCTTGTTTTATTTAATGGTCTTTACTTTATTGATGAAACCTTGTCCCCCAGCAGCTGAACGCTACAACGAATATGAAGCAAAGCACAGCAATAAAGAATATTGTTCCTGTATATCTATAATATATATATATATATATATATATATATATATATATATATATATTTCTACTTAGTAAGCTAAACTCACACAATAAGAAGTGACCACACTTTTTCATGATGCTGGATGGTCTCTGAGACAAATAGGAGATGTTGGTATAGTAAATGTGTTCATACATGTAAACTAATGATGAAGAACCCAACAGAAGTGAGTTTATTATAACGAACATGAATAACAAAACCATTTTGCCAAACAAGATTTTACTTTAACCTTCAGTTGGGGCAAGGCTGAGACAAGGTCCTAACAAGAAACTAAAATTAATAAATAAAATAAAACTCAGACCTCAAGTATGCATTTCTATTCTCATACCTGGACCTTTTTTGTTTTTCCATGTTAAAAAAAATTATTAAACACTTTTTACAATTAAACTGTCTTCCCATTTTTAAAAGCGGCAGGTGTTTGACTATGGATGCTCATCTTAAATATACAATACACACACAAGCCTGTGAGATGACTCAGTCTTTGCTATTTTGTCAACTACACAGAAATCCTAGCAAGCTAATGTGTTGAATAAATACAGTGTTCCCTCGTTTCTCGCGGTTAATGGGGACCAGAACCCCCCGCGAAAGGTGAAAAACCGCGAAGTAGGATTTGCTACCCCCCCCAGGAATTTTCGTGGATGTGGGTACCAGAATGTTTAAAATATGTAAACAGTATTTATACTTTACACATTTGAGACAAAGATTACAACAGTACACGTATTTACTGAAATCTTTAATTATAAAACCTTATACAGTAATTAATATTCATCAACATTGCCTTCTGAGAGAGGCGAAGAGGCTTGCGTTGGTGGCGGAGGACAGGCTCTCACTTGACTCGTAGAGGCTTTAGGTTCACTCGACTCTTCTGCTGGAGGCGCTGATGGTGTCGCTGGGGTTTTACCTTGGAGAAAAACGTGGTGATGGGTAGTTGTTGTCTTTGGTTTTTCTCGCTTAAATTATCGCTTAAACAAAAACAGTTATTGCGAACACAACAGCGTGGATGAGACTGGCAAGACACAACAAGGGAAGATGCGCAGCCAATCAGCTCACAGGATAAAACCACTCGTGCTCTCATTGGTCGATGTCACGCCGGGAACCAATCACGCGCCTTGTATGAGTGCCCGTACAGTATAGGCATGTACAGGCATGTACAAAGCCTCTGAGTTAACTCATCTCTTTGTTTGGCATGCAACATGAAACAACGTGTCTTTCCACAATACGGCTGCCGATATGGCTGTATTTTTTATTTATTATAATTTTTTTTTTTTTATGAATATTTTGGAAAAACCCGCGAAGCACTGAAGCCGCAAAACGTGAAGCTCAAAGTGGCGAGGGAACACTGTAGTCTTAATGTGGCGGAGCTACTATTTGTTCTATTCCCATCAATTCTGAACTATTGTTTAAACTAAGTCTGTCATGTGTACATTGAGAACATTGTCAGAGTAATAATCAAGTGATAATAATACAAACATAAGGGCACATTTTGTTGGGTGTTATTTTAGTCAAACTCACTGTGGTGTTAGAACTCTAACTACATGTATGTACGTATATATATCTAGTCTACATTGCTCTGTGACATACACATCCATCGATACCAAATAAATCTATGTGCAAATCCACACTTCCAGTTTTAACATTTTCATATTAATGGTAAAATAAATTGTCATACAATGTACTGTATTGGCTAAATTGATTTTCTTTAAGTAGCTTAGTCCATTTGTCCATCCATCCATTTTCTTCCACTTACTGGGATGGTGTCACGGGGGCAGCAGTTTAAGCAGAGAAGCCCAGACTTCCCTCTCCCCAGTCACTTGATCCAGCTCTTCCGAGGGATCCCGAGGTGTTCCCTGGCCAACCGGGAGACATAGTCTCTTCAGCGTGTCCTTGGTCGTCCCCAAGCCGACTCCCGGTGGGACATGCCCGGAACACCTCGCCGGGGAGGTGTGTTGGGGGCATCCTAACCAGAGGTCCGAGACACCTTATCTGGCTCCCCTCAATGTGGAGGAGCAGTGGCTCGACTCTGAGCCTCAACCCTATCTCAAAGGGAGAGCCCGGGCACCCTGTGGAGGAATCTCATTTTGGCCACTTGTATCCGCGATCTTGTTCTTGTTCATAACCCACAGCTCGGGACCATAGACGAGGGTAGGAACGTAGATTGATCTGTAAATCGAGAGTGTCGCCTTTTGGCTCAGCTCGTTCTCTATCTGTGAATCTGACCGATATCTGCGGGGTCTTTTCCAGAATAAGTCAGACCCCTACGGAGATCAAGCATTTTTCATCCCTGTAATTACATGGGACAGAAAGTTGGTCAAAGAAATATGGAACAAAAAAAGTAGAACTACAAACTTAGTGAGGATAAAATGTGAATCTATCAAACCATTGTCTTCAGTTATTTCTGTGAGACTAGCTCTTTTCAATATCAGGTCACTGGGTAATAAATCAATGTTGATTAATGACATCATTACAACCAATGATCTGGACTTTTTGTTACTAAATGAAACGTGGTTAACAGAAAGTAGCTGTAATACCATTTTAAATGAGGCGACACCAGCAAATGTTTATTTAATGGACAAGTGTCGAATAGGGGAAAAAGGCGGTGGTATTGCTATTATTTTTAAGTCATTATTTCAATGTTATCCTGGGTGATTTTAGCTCTTTGGAATGTCTCTGTTTTTTAGTTAAAGGTCACCCAAAGGTTATTCTTTGAATAATTTAGAGAGAACCCCAAGATACAATAGAACATTTATGGAGGATTTTTCAGAACTGTTGTCAGTTATTTGGACCGACTACAACTATTTTGTCATAATGGGAGACATTAACATTCATGTTGACAATAACATGGGAAAAAAAATCAAAAGAACTCTCTGCTATACTGGACACATTTGACCTCTCTCAACATATTAAGAGTCCAACCCACACTCAAGGTCACATCTTAGACCTGGTCATCTCTAAGAATGTTGAAATTCTATCAGTTGACATTAAGGATATGGCTATTTCTGACCATTTTTGTGTATTCTTTGAATTACAGATTCTTCCAAAAGTTCAGAAAACCTCTGTCTATTAAGAAAAGGTACATCAATGAGAGTACCACCACAAAGTTTATGGAGACCATAGCTGTGCCACAAATTGTGAATGCTGAGACAGTTGATGAACTTTCACCTGGAAAATCTCAAATGTCATGAATGCTGACGCTCCTATTAAAACTAAGACAATCTTGAGGCGACCTAGAACACTGTGGATGAGCACTGTGATGGTAAAGACCTCTAAATCAAAGTGTAGCGAAGCAGAACATAAGTGGAGAATAAACTCCAAATTGACTGTGACCTCTACAAACAGTCTTTGTAATTTTAACCAAGAGTTAATCAGGGCTAGACAGCAACACTCTTCTGAAATCATCAGTAAGAACTTCAACAATACTCGCACTCTGTTTATTGTGGTTGACAAGCTCCCCCACCCCGAATCAGATAGCTCCAGAACTCCTAACAGCTGATAAATGCAATGAATTTGCTTGTTATTTTAGTGGAAAAATAAAATCCATCAGGTTAAATATCAGCACAAATCAGCAAAATGATAAAATGATACTACATCTGAACCAACCCAGGAAAAACTCTATTACCATGTCAGAATTTGATACAGTTGACCCAAAAAAAACCACTGTCGAGAAAACGGTTCAGCAGCTGAAACCATCAACGAGCTGTCTTGACTCAATACCATCTGACTTTTTCAAAGCTATTGCGAAGTGTGTGCTAGCTGATTTGGAGGAAATAATCAATTGCTCACTTCAGTCAGGCGAGTTTCCCAAAGCTCTTAAAGTAGCTGCTATTAAGCCTCTTCTAAAAAATAGTACGCTGGACGCTTCCATGTATGCAAGTTATAGACCCATCTTAAATCTCCTGTTCAATGCCAAGATTGTTGAGAAAGTTATTTTTAATCAACTCAGCAATTTCTTGAACTTAAAAGGACTTTTTGACAAATTTCAATCAGGCTTCCAAACTCATCACAGTGCAGAATATGCTCTTATGAAAGTGCTAAATGATTTAAGTTGAATACTGACTCGGGAAAGGTGTCAATTCTGGTCTTGTTGGACTTCAGTGCGGCTTTTGATACGGTAGATCATAATGTACTGCTGAACAGGTTGGAAACGTGGGTAGGACTAAATGGAACAGTCCTTAAATGGTTCAGGTCCTACCGAGAGGAAAATAGTTATTTTGTAACCGTTGGAAGCTTTCAATCTCATAGAATGGCAATGACCTATGGGGTCCCTCAAGGCTCAGTTCTTGGACCTTCCTGTTATACCTGTATATGCTACCCTTGGGTCAAATTCTTCAGAACTTTAATTTTGACTATCATAGCTATGCAGATGACACAGTTATATCTAGCAGTGTCTCCAGGCGACAACAGTTGTGTCACAGTAGGTGTTGTGTCACTGTCTGAAAGATATAAATCACTGGATGAGCCAAAATTTTCTTCAATTAAACCACAACAAAACTGAGATAATTGTTTTTGCCAATAAAGAAAAGAGGGGTCTTTTCTTGCTGTTAGTAAATACCTGGAGTCACTCTCTTTAAAGACCAAGTCCGAAATCTTGGTGTTCTGATAGATTCCGACCTGACTTTCAACAGTCATATCAAATCAATTACTAAAACTGCCTTCTACCATCTGAAGAACATATCCAGAGTGAAGGCTTGCATGTGTCAAGCAGACCAGAAGAAGCTCATCCATGCTTTTATCTCAAATAGACTTTACTATTGTAATGGTCTTCTGACTGGACTCCCCAAAAAGAGCATTAAACAGCTGCAGCTCATTCAGAATGCTGCAGCTCGGGTTCTGACAAGAACAAAGAGGTCAGAGCATATTACTCCAATTCTGAAGTCTTTACACTGGCTTTCAGCTTAAGAATAGATTTTAAAGTTCTGCTACTTGTCTATAAATCACTAAACGGTTTAGGTCCTGAATACATGTTTTAATTGTACTTTTATTTTAATTTTTTTCTCTTTGTTTTAAATGTTTATAAGCTGTTTTTTTTTCTTTGTTTTTAAATGTTTTTAATCATGTAAAGCACGTTGAGTTACCTTGTGTATGAAATGCGCTATATAAATAAATTTGCTTTGCTTTGCTTTACCATGACTGACTGATCGAGAGTACACATCACTGCCGACGCTACACTCATCCGCCTGTTGATTTACCGTTCTAGTGTCCTCTCACTCGTGAACAAGACCCAAAGATACTTGAACTCCTCTGCTTGGGGCAGGATCCCTTTCTCGTCCCGGAGAGGGCACTCCATTCTTTTCCAACTGAGTACCATGGCCTCAGATTTGGAGGTACTGATTTTCATCCCAACAGTTTCACCCTTGGGTGCGAACCGCTCCAGAAAGAGTTGAAGGTCGTGGTTTGATAAAGCCATCAGAGCCACATCTTAACCAAGAAGCAGAAACATAATACTGAGGTAACCAAACTGGACCCTCTCAACACCTCGGCTATGTCTAGAAATTATGTCCATAAAGCTTGTGAACAGAATTGGTGAAAAAGGGTAGCCTTCGCAGAGGCCAGCCCTCCCTGGAAACTAGTCTCACTTACTGCCGGCAATTTAGAACGAACTTTGACACCGTTTGTACTGGGACTAAACAGCCCGTGTTACAAGGTCCCCATACTCCCGCAGCGTCCTCCACAATCAACTCCCCCCCCCACACACACGGGACATGGTCAAACGCCTTATCCAAGTCTACAAAGCCCATGTAGACTGGTTGGGGAACTCCCATGCACCTTTGAGGACCCTAATGAGGGTATACAGCTGATCCACTGTTCCACGGACAGGACGAAAACCAAACTGTTTCTCTTGAATCTGAGGTTAAACTTTCCAAAAGTCAGCACCCTTGAATAGACCTTACCAGGGAAGCAGAGGAGTGTGTTCCCCCTGTAGATGGAACCCACCCTCTCCTTTCTTAAAAAGGGGGACAACCACCCCGATCTGCCAGTTCAGAGGCACTGTCCCCAATGTCCACATGATGTTGGAGAGGCGTGTCAACCTAGGACAGCCGGAGCTAGGGCTGGGCATTGAATCCGGTCCCGACTCCGGTTCCTCAGTTCGATTCCGATTCCAAACGATTCTCGATTCCAATTCTTTTAGGGGTCTGGGTCAAAACGTTTGCATGGTTTAAATAAAGGGTGTCCAAATTATGAACATCAATTTTCTTAGCAGCCTGCAGCACAAACTAAAATGAACGGGGTTCTTTATAACCAGTAGCAATATCAAACCTATGAAATAAAAGGCAATGTGTGTGGAACTAACCCAATTGACTTAAGAAGAGAAGAAGAAGAATGACCTTTATTGTCATGAACATGCATGGATGCACACAAAATTTGTTGTCTGCATTTTACCCATCACAGTGAACACACACACTTGTTAGTGGAACACACTGGAGCAGTGGGCAGGTGAAGCGCCCAGGGATAATATTCATTCATTATCCATCCATCCATCCATTTTCCGTACCGCTCATCCTCACTAGGGTCGCGGGCAGGCTGGAGCCTATCCCAGCTATCATTGGGCAGGAGGCGGGGTACACCCTGAACTGTCCATCCATCCATTTTCTGAGCCACTTCTCCTCACTAGGGTCGCGGGCGTGCTGGAGCCTATCCCAGCTATCATCGGGTAGGAGGCGGGGTACACCCTGAACTGGTTGCCAGCCAATCGCAGGGCACATAGGAACAAACAACCATTCGCACTCACAGTCATGCCTACGGGCAATTTAGAGTCTCCAATTCATGCATGTTTTTGGGATGTGGGAGGAAACCGGAGAACCCGGAGAAAACCCACGCAGGCACGGGGAGAACATGCAAACTCCACACAGGCGGGACCGGGGATTGAACCCGGGTCCTCAGAACTGTGAGGCTGACGCCCTAACCAGTCGGCCACCGTGCCGCCGCGCTGGAGCCTATCCCAGCAATCATCGGGCAGGAGGCGGGGTACACCCTGAACTGGTTGCCAGCCAATCGCAGGGCACATAAACAAACAACCATTCGCACTCACATTCACACCTACGGGCAATTTAGAGTTGTCAATTAACCTACCACGCATGTTTTTGGGATGTGGGAGGAAGCTGGAGTGCCCGGAGAAAACCCACGCAGGCACGGGGAGAACATGCAAACTCCACACATGCTGGGCCGGGGATTGAACCCCGGTCCTCAGAACTGTGAGACAGACGCTCTAACCAGTTTTCCCACCGTGCTGCCCACCCTGAACTGGTCGCCAGCCAATTGTAGGGGACATATAAACAAACAACCATTCGCACTCACATTCACACCTACGGGCAATTTAGAGTCTTCAATTAACCTACCATGCATGTTTTTTGGGATGTGGGAGTACCCGGAGAAAACACACGCAGGCACGGGGAGAACATGCAAACTCCACACAGGCGGGACGGGGATTTGAACCCCGGTCCTCACAACTGTGAGGCAGATGTGCTGACCAGTCGCTCTACCGTTCCGCCTCATTAATTATTGTTACATCAAAAAGTTAAATATAGCATTGTTAAAATAGTTATTTGTGACTGTTTTATCACATCGAAATGGTTTATATGTATAAGTTTGAACTTAATGTCCTGTTATAAGCAGGTAGACTTTTATTTTGAAGGGTTTGCACTGGAACTCAGCATTTTGGCACAAAAACTAACTTCACACAACAGTAAAGTAAAACGAAAAAGAGTAATGAATGGAACCAAATGCTCTGTAAAACGTTGATTCCCTTACCTACCCACCGATGAGGCACACGGTTAGTGTTTGTGATACTGTGAGACAACGTTTTTGTGAATTTTGTCCCAATTCATTGTGATGTAAAGTTGCTAGTTTGACTTGGTGAAGTCTTAGCTCAATGTTAAGCTTGTAATTCGACTTTTTCTACAACCCCAATTCCAATGAAGTTGGGACGTTGTCCATCCATCCATCCATTTTCTGAGCCGCTTCTCCTCACTAGGGTCGCGGGCGTGCTGGAGCCTATCCCAGCTGTCATCAGGCAGGAGGCGGGGTACACCCTGAACTGGTTGCCAGCCAATCGCAGGGCACATAGGAACAAACAACCATTCGCACTCACAGTCATGCCTACGGGCAATTTAGAGTCTCCAATTCATGCATGTTTTTTGGGATGTGGGAGGAAACCGGAGTGCCCGGAGAAAACCCACGCAGGCACGGGGAGAACATGCAAACTCCACACAGGCGGGGCCGGGGATTGAACCCGGGTCCTCAGAACCGTGAGGCTGACGCTCTAACCAGTCGGCCACCGTGCCGCCGTTGGGACGTTGTGTTAAACATAAATAAAAACAGAATACAATGATTTGCAAATCATGTTCAACCTATATTTAATTGAATACACTACAAAGATGATATATTTAATGTTCAAACTGATCAACTTTATTGGTTTTAGCAAATAATCATTAACTTAGAATTTTATGGCTGCAACATGTTCCAAAAAAGCTGGGACAAGGTCATGTTTACCACTGTGTTACATCACCTTTTCTTTTAACAACATTCAATAAACGTTTGGGAACTGAGGACACTAATTGTTGAAGCTTTTGAGGTGGAATTCGTTCCCATTCTTGCTTGATGTACAGCTTCAGCTGTTCAACAGTCCGGAGTCTCCGTTGTCATATTTTACGCTTCATAATGCACCACCCATTTTCAATGGGCGACAGGTCTGGACTGCAGGCAGACCAGTCTAGTACCCACACTCTTTTACTACGAAGCCACGCTGTTGTAACACGTGCAGAATGTGGTTTGGCATTGGCTTGCTGAAATAAACAGGGGCGCCCATGAAAAAGACGTTGCTTGGATGGCAGCATATGTTTCTCCAAAACCTGTATGTACCTTTCAGCATTAATGGTGCCTTCACAGATGTGTAAATTACCCATGCCATTGGCACTAACACAGCCCCATACCATCACAGATCCTGGCTTTTGAACTTTGTGTCCATAACAGTGCGGATGGTTCTTTTCCTCTTTGGCCTGGAGGACACGACGTCCACAATTTCCAAAAACAATTTGAAATGTGGACTCGTCGGACCACAGAACACTTTTTCACTTTGCATCAGTCTATCTTAGATAAGCTCGGGCCCAGAGAAGGCGGCGGAGTTTATGGGTGTTGTTGATAAATGGCTTTTGCTTTGCATATTAGAGTTTCAAGTTGCACTTATGGATGTAGCACCGAACTGTATTTACTGACATTGGTTTTCTGAAGTGTTCCTGAGCCCATGTGGTGATATCCTTTACACATTGATGTCGGTTTATGATGCAGTGCCGCCTGAGGGATCGAAGATCATGGGCATTCAAAGTTGGTTTTCGGCCTTGCCGCTTACATGCAGTGATTTCTCCAGATTCTCTGAACCTTTTGATGATATTATGGACCGTAGATGATGAAATCCCTAAATTCCTTGAAATTGTATGTTGAGGAACATTGTCCTTAAACTGTTCGAATATTTTCTCACGCACTTGTTCACAAAGAGGGGAACCTCGCCCCATCTTCGCTTGTGAATGAATGAGCAATTCAGGGAAGCTCATTTTATACCCAATCATGGCACCCACCTGTTCCCAATTAGCCTGTTCACCTGTGGGATGTTCCAAACAGGTGTTTGATGAGCATTCCTCAACATTCTCAGTCTTTTTTGGCACCTGTCCCAGCTTTTTTGGAACGTGTTGCAGCCATAAAATTCTAAGTTAATGATTATTTGCTAAAAACAATCAAGTTTATCAGTTTTAACATTAAATATCTTGTCTTTGTAGTGTATTCAATTAAATATAGGTTGAACATGATTTGCAAATCATTGTATTCTGTTTTTATTTATGTTTAACACGTCCCAACTTCATTGGAAATAGGGTTGTAAAACACAATATTTGATGCTTTGTATACTCCAATTATTTGGCTTGGGGCTCCTTTTCTACCACCTTCGCGAACACCGAGGGCTGGACGTTTTTGGCGTTATTTTTCCATTTTAGGATTATTTTGTGGTTTAAAACCAGTGGAATAAAATATTAATTAGTGAGGAGAAGCGGCTCAGAAAATGGATGGATGGAAGATAACGAGACCATTTCCTCACCCTGCATTGTTCCACGCTCATCCTCTTTCATACTTGTAATGAATGTTTCAAATGTTGTGTGGTGTGGAGAACATTACTATTTTTCATGTGACATTTGTGGTGTGGGGTGGAACATTTCATCTGGTTCAGTTAACAACATATTTGACGTTAGACATTCAATTTTGCAGCAATGCAGTCACTAGTGGCATTCATGTAAAATTCTTAAAATATTAACTCCCAGTCGAGTCACAGACTGTCTTATGAACCCATGTCTGTAGTGTCGTTCCGTCGCCCGTGGGTGTTGTTGTTACCTGTTCCAACTCCCAAGTGGCAGTACTCAACAGGGTGGAGGCGCCTTTGTTGGTGCAATCCTTAGACTGGCAGAGAGTTAATTAACTTAGCGTACAGGAGCAAAACTGGCATCCTTGGGTCTCTGCTTTGAAGTGCCAGGCAGCCGTGATTCACTTAGCATCGGCTTGGCAAAGCAAATGTCTGTGCCTTCTTTTTGAGGGTTTATGGCGTTGATTCGTTGAGAGTCTGCATGTGACTCTGCGTCTCGCTAGCAGTTAACGTCTACCTCGGCGGGGAGCAGCGGTAGTGCGAGGCTGGGGGGCCGGGTGGCATCTTTTCCGTGGCATGTCCGCTACAATACGAATCAGCATTTGGTGCATTTGGTTTCCAGCATCGCTTCCTATTTGTTCAGCTTCATTGTACCTGACCTGAATTGAGAGGAAAGTGTAAACATTGGGAGTCAGTGGCCACAAATCCAGAACCTAAGAAGGACAACAGATTTGGAAATGTGTCCGATTACTACATGGAATATGGTAAGACAAATGCACCATATTGTATTTCATAAATTATCCATCCATCCATTTTCTGAGCCGCTTCTCCTCACTAGGGTCGCGGGGGTGCTGGAGCCTATCCCAGCTGTCATCGGGCAGGAGGCGGGGTACACCCTGAACTGGTTGCCAGCCAATCGCAGGGCACATAGAAACAAACAACCATTCGCACTCACAGTCATGCCTACGGGCAATTTAGAGTCTCCAATTCATGCATGTTTTTTGGGATGTGGGAGGAAACCGGAGTGCCCGGAGAAAACCCACGCAGGCACGGGGAGAACATGCAAACTCCACACAGGCGGGGACGGGGATTGAACCCCGCACCTCAGAACTGTGAGGCTGACGCTCTAACCAGTCGGCCACCGTGCCGCCATTTCATAAATTAGTCAAAAAAATATTATTTCACTCACAATATAATAATGACTGACGAGTAATGAGGTTCAGTTTATAAAAAGGAATGTGACAGGATGGATGGATGGGTGGATGATCTGCCGTATATTCATATTACCGCTTACTGTAACTTAAGATCATAAGCTATATGGTAGGACACCAAACCTCTGAGTGCTTTTTCCACTTCTCACCGTATGAAATCTGACATCTCGGATATTGAAGCAGACAACCGAGAAGATCCAAATGTGTATTATCTTCTCCTGGATTTCCCCAGGGTGATGGCTGAACTTTCATTGGATGACACTGCAGTGTGCAGTGAGTAAGTAAGACACTGCAGGATCTTTATTTTATACATAAAATATATGGCTAGCAAAAATTATCACATTTTAGCTATCATTATTATTGATCTACTATGAAAACACTAGCTAAAGTATCAAATTTGGGACATTGTTTATGACAATCTTTATGGTAAACCACCAGGGACTTGCCATTTGTATTCATAATCAAATTCTTGTACAAAGTTTATAAGCAGACATGAAGTGTTGAACATAAATGTACTTTTTAAATGGAAGTTTAAAACTATTTGCAATAAATATTTTAAAATACATGCACTTTAATCTTGCCATGTCGACATTTCAATGGTTGAAATGCAATTATGGTTTTGCGTTACTTGTATTTAATCTTCGAAAGATTCGATGAAGCACTTGAAAAAAATCTAAATACTGAGGCTCTGACACATCTTTGAGCAAGCGCACTACTATGGTGATTGAGTTGAAGTGGTTGGATTCACAGCATTTCTTTGTTGATCAAAATGGTTGGTGCTATAGTGTAACTTAAAAAAAAAACTTGCTTCTTGTTTGGTTGGTGTTTGTATGATGATCGACTTTCAAAATAACCATTGCCCCTTAAGTGATGACTGGAAAAAGCCTACTGTAATTGTCCACCTTGCAATTGACTCTGTCTAGGGTGTACCCACCTCTTGTCCAAAGTCAGCTGGGACAGGTTCGAGGCTTCCAACCCCATGACCCAACACAAGTCCAACTGATAAGAAATGGATGCATGGTTCCATTTTGGTGAAGTAGAAATGAAGTCCTCCAAATGCTATAATGGACATTACCATTACTTGAGAGAGCTACAATGTTTGCCACATTTCAGTGGAGGAAGAAAGTGTGAAAAATGGTGTGACTATATCACGGTGCAAATGAGAGGGTTATTGAGCGGTCCTTTATCATCTTTAATCCCTCCTTGACTGCTAAATATTCTCTGTTCCTGTAATAATGAGATTCCCTTTGTCTCTTATCAGCTCATCCTGTTTCCATTTTCAACAAAATCACCCTTGGTCAAGCCAGCAGCATTAGCTAAAGAAATCTCAAGTACAGTAAAGTTGCCCAAACTATGCATTGTAATGTGATATTTTTTCTACTCTGTTTAAAACAACAGTGTCACTGTAGAATACTTTCGTAACAGAAACAATGTTGTCATTTTCAAAATATGTTATTGTTTTTTTCCATCTTCTTTTAAAAAAATGGGAGTTTGTTTAATCTTTGTTTCACTTGTATGTTTGAGTCACTCCAATTCATCCAGTGTTTGCCTGTGGAGAAACCATATTGATCACATTTTATAGATCTCCCCTGATTGTTGTTTGGCCTGTTGGTTTCTTTGTTCATCTGTTCATCGAACATTATGTGAACCCCGAACCCTTTTCTCCAATACAATCTCAGCTAAAGGAAATGATCATGCCTATTGTAGTTAAAAGAATAAAATTACCAAATGAAAATCAGGCATTGCTTTTTGCAGAAATATTTCAAACAAAATAAGAATATTTTAAAAAAGAAAGAAAACAAAAACTTTATATTTTGTTCCACAGCCTCTTCAGGCAATAAATGATCTCAAGCTATTTCTGGAACTAAAAATTTGACTTTTTCATCTTTCAACGAGTATTTTGGCCCACTCCTTGTGGGCAACACACCCTCTGGGGACCACCACCCAGTCTGCCAATCTAGAAATACTGTCCCTGACTTGTTGAAGAGACTTCAGCGGCATGCTCAAACTCTGCTTCCTCTATGGGAGGTGTGTCAGGAAGATTGAGGAGATCCTCAGAGTATACTATACGCTCAGTTAAACCCAATAGACTTTTACCCACAATGTAAACTGTGTGGACAATGCACTGCTTCCCGCTTCTGAGGTGTTAAAAGGTTTGCCAAACTTCTTCAAGGCTATCCAAAAATTGCAATTGTCTCGACTCCTCCCAAGCCAACAGTTTTTGTTTCATGATCTGCTAGGCTGCATACTGCTTGTCCTGGCAGTATCCAACAGCTGCTTCAGAACTATTCTAAATCAATATGCTAATTACAAAATGTAGACACGATCATGATTACTTACACAATTGACCTGACAAAAATGTGATTAAAAACGTACATATACTGTATTATATTTGTTTTTTTACACTAAGAATAGAATATTGACATTAAAAGTGCAAAAAATAGAAATAAGAAAACATCAATAACCAAACAACTGAAAGAAAAGCTAGGGTATTTTTTCCATACTTGGGCCTATGACAAGAATTATAAATAGTAAATTACTACGGCCTAAGTTCACTACCAAATGACCTTGCAGATTTGAGAAATGAAAAACCACTGCTTTTCAGCAGAAAAGAAACATTTAAAAAAGTGTCAGAGGCGTGGACTTCCATTGATAAAAAAAATCATGCATGCCCCCCTTTGAATTGATGGCTTACTTATTGAGAGATTTTCTTGGTGTTCATCTCTTGAAAAAAGGGTCAACGTCTTCTTTTCCTGTGGAAACTGAAGAGAGACAGTTTCCCCCCGCCATTATCAGCGCCGTCTCCAGAGGAGCTGTAGAAAGTCCTGACCACGAGCTTCAAGTCCCTACATTGCATAGTGTGAACAGCTGAAAAAAATAATTGAAGTCTCCCAAACCCCCAATCCAGGACATCAATACATACCTACACTGTTGTAAATAACCCCACCCATCCCACACATACTCTCCCTGCAGTCTTTGCAAAATCAACATCTGCACTGCAAGGTTCTGCAACAATTTCTTCATCGAATATATCAGAGCCCTGACAACAATGGCCTTGCATCAACATCATAAATGACTCCCACTTGGGAAAAGAACATCTGTACTGTCACTAAAGCAAATGTACATTGGACATTTTTACACACTCTGGAACAATGACATTGCATTGACACTTTATTGTCATCCTGTTAGTTAGATCTTGTGTAAATAATGTGTGTTGCGTTAACTTAAAATATTTTCTTGTATGGAGGGTATTGATTATGTAGGTATTTTTTTAACTATGAACAAACTCCAGATAAACGTGTTGTATAAATAAATGGTCTGTTTCTGTATGATTTGAATATTCATGATATTTGCTTTTTTTAAATCACTTTGGTCTCTATGAAATTACATGTTGTTCTGCCTTTATACCCTGTAGTATAATGAAGAGAGACGAGCTTGATTTGGATTCTGAATGTTTTCTAATGTTTTCTGCTGTGTGCGTTTTGTGTTCTTCTGTTAACCTTAGCCTGCAGTTAGTTGTTTTGCATTTGGGTCTTCCTGTTTACGTTTACCTGCAAATCCTTGACACCTCTGACACTTTTTTTTTTTTTAATTGTATGCAGCGATTTTGTTTACCACTAAAAGTATTACCTCCACCCATTTTCCCAATACCTTAAATACAAATATAAAAATTCAAGCTAAATTCACAAAACCCCTGACTCTTTATGCCAAACCAAACAATTGCCGCAGAACAGACCACGAGTCAGTCAAAACGGAAAACCTCACTGAACAGTCATTTACACACAGCATAGAAAAAAGGAAAACACAATCAGATCATAAAGCTGCAGAAATAATCTTTGTTGTCCACAAGAGCCATGCATACTCTAAACATACGTAGTGAAAAAAGCAAGTAGGCCAACTTGTTCACGTCTCTGAATTTTCAGACTGTGGTGGACACAGTGAATTTGCACAGGTTGGGCTGATGCTCATGCTGCTTTGTGATCTGATAATTGTGTTTTCCTTTTTTCAATATTGTGTGTAATGACTCTTGAGTGGTGGTTTTCATTTTGACTGACTTGGGGTTTGATTTGACAGCAATATTTGGTTTTGAGCACTGAGTCTGAAGTTTTGCGAATCTTGTTTGAAAATTGTGTTTTGTGTTTACAATATAGAGATATATAGGGCACATACAAACAAACAACCATTCACACTCACATTCACACCTATGGGGCAATTTAGAGACGTCAATTAACCTACCATGCATGTTTTTGGGATGTGGGAAGAAACCGGAGTACCCGGAGAAAACCCACACAGGCACGGGGAGAACATGCAAACTCCACACAGGCGGGGCCGGGGATTGAAACCCGGACCTCAGAACTGTGAGGCAGACGCTCTAACCAGTCGGGCCACCGTGCCACCATCCCAGTGGAAGAGGAGTTGAGGGAGTTATGGGAGTATTCAACCCAAGGGAGGTGCTGGCTACAAGATGCAGGATGGCTGGCAGACACACATCGAAGTGCTGACTCCAAATCCTGATTAGCTCTCTCAGATTGGCAATTGGACTGGGGATGGTAACCTGAGGAGAGGCTAGAAGATGTACCGAGAGCCTTACAAAAGGCCTGCCAAACCCTGGAGGTGAACTGGGGACCTCTGTCAGAAACAATGTCACCTGGGATACCATGGAGCTTGAAGACGTGGGTAACCAGGAGTTCAGCTGTCTCCAGGGACGAAGGAAGCGTGGGAAGAGGGATGAAGTGGACCATTTTGGAGAAACGATCCACCACCGTTATGATAACCGTGTTCCCATTGGAAGGCAGCAAACCCGTGATGAAATCAATGGCCAGGTGAGACCAGGGGTGCCCGGGGGACAGGAAGGGGCTGCAGGATACCCATCGGCCGGATCGGCCTAAAGTAGCAAATAAATCTTTAATTAAAGAAAGAAACAAAGTAACTGAGGACTGGGCGTGGTAGCGACTGAGGTCTCTTCACAGTGGGGCTGAAAAAGAACAAAAAGCAATCAGTCTAAACAACTGGGAAAAAGCCAGGGGGAAAAAAATTCTCAAATTTCTAACAAGATAATGAACTGAAAATCACTGCTGAGCACTAGGAGCCAGAGAAAAGGTTCAACCAAGGGAGTTAATAAAATTTGAAGCAAGCAATTTGAACAACTGGGAATGGAAGGCAAAGCTGACCAATATTGTACCGAGCACGTTCTGGCGAGGAGTGGAAGTCAGACCGGAGGTTAAATGCAGGGAGTGATGAGTAATGGGGGACAGCTGTGTGAGAAGCTCAGCACACCTGGTCACACCCAGCCCGAAAACAAAACGATAGAGGCAACACAGGAAACAGAACAGAAATGATGTTAAAATAAAACAGAACTAAAAATGACTCACAACAATATAGTCCCAGTTAACTGTACTAAATGATACATTTTTCACTATTGCAGTAGCCTACAGGTGCATGCGTTTTCAGCACTGTATGGCTGACATCACACTACATAAAACATAGAGTGGGTGTGAAAAAGCACCAATGTTTGTGTTACCCATGAGGCAACAAAAAGAGAATCGAACTACAATTTCTGATAATATTTTATTGTCCTATGGTGTCAGGGAATCACCGAGTTCAGGCTGGCGAGGCCTCAAGGGAAAGCCAGACTAAGTGAGGGTCCCTTGCGTCCAACACCTTAATCAGGATTTTGGAGCTTAAGTAAAAATGGACTAAGTTTCATTGGAGCTGGAAAAATGCCAAAGTCAAACAGGAAAAAGAGGCTTAAATCCAAGAAGGTCTGATGACAAAGAAATTATTCTTCCAGGCAAAATAACTAATTCATGAGCATCTCCTGGGAGCGACTGAAGCACAATGGGCAATACACTGACTTATATGCACAAAGTGATGTCATTTCGGACAACCCCTTTTTTTTTCTTGGTCAATCATGGATACGCTGGGTATGGGCAAACAAGCTTGATGTACTGTACATTGCAATGTGTCATCATGGACACGATGGCATCGGTGCACTTTACAGTAAAATGCAAGCTCCCCACTGGTGATCCGTTTTTATAAAGCTTAAAAACATGTAGCCAAATTACACACAAAGCACTAACTTGCATTGATACAGTGCTGTTTGTGTAAAGACCAAACTTTTCATTAAAGTTTAGGTATGAGACTTGAATCAATACCTGAACTTAGGCTGTTGGTTCCTGATGAATCTTTTCTTTTCAAACACATTTTTAAAGTTTAAAAAATGTAACCTTTCCTTTTGTGAAATTGTTTTTAAAATATATTTTTAGTATATATATATATATATATATATATATATATATATATACCTTTTGCCTTCCATAAAAGAAAGATATGCAAACATTTGTACTACAGTATGTATGGCCGTGGCAGAATATTTTAGGAATGTATCCATCCACAATGTCAAAAATCTTCTGCAACAAAGGGTCTAAATCAGAGCAGAATACTGCTAATTAAATTTTGATTGGTGTGTGTTTTTCTGTTTGCACATCAACAAGAAACATCAATTCCATCGTTTACTCAAGATGCCAATGTCATCAGTGTGAATGTGTCTTTTCTGTTCACCAAATAAATAGGTATTTCCATTTTAATAGCAGCACGGTGAACGACTGGTTGGAGCGTCTGCCTCACAGTTCTGAGGACCGGTGTTCAATCCCCGGCCCCGCCTGTGTGGAGTTTTCATGTTCTCCCCGTGCCTGTGTGGGTTTTCTCCGGGTACTCCGGTTTCTTCCCACATCCCAAAAACATGCATGGTAGGTTAATTGACGTCTCTAAATTGCCCCGTAGGTGTGAATGTGAGTGCGAATGGTTGTTTGTTTGTATGTGCCCTGCGATTGGCTGGCAACCAGTTCAGGGTGTACCCCGCCTCCTGCCCGATGATAGCTGGGATAGGCTCCAGCGCGCCCCGCGACCCTCGTGAGGAGAAGCAGCTCAGAAAATGGATGGATGGATGGATGGATGGATTTCCATTTTAATATTGTTTAGGTCTTGGTCTTAATTAACTTGAATAAGATTACTGAGCTTTCCAGAAATTCTCATGATCTTTCAGATCTCAGGCCCTGTCCACTCTTAGAATGGGTTTTGTTGTGTTTAACAACAAGTCAAGTCAAGATGTAAAATGAGTAATTAGCCAACTGGCCAGTTACATTGGAACCATTCATCCATTTTCTACCACATGGGTGATTCGGAGCCTATCCTAGCTGACTTTGGCTGAGACGGTAAAACCCTGTCATTCACAGGGGGTGAACACATACTGTACACAAACAACCATTGACACAGATGTGCAAACTCAACAAAAACTAACAAACCTGGATTTTTTGTTGTTGTTTGTTTTTAATGTGAGGCAGGCACACGAACCAGATTCCCCATTGTCAATGGTTACACTCAAAGCAATACTTTTGTTAAACTCAAATAAAATGAAATAAAGGTGGCTGTCTACAGAATGCTACAATTTATATAATTGATTGAGATACTTTTCAAATACATATTGGCGGTGGCCGTTTCTGGTGTGTACAATACGTGGTGGCAATACGGCTTGGGGGTGGGGGGTCAATGTGAACCAAAATAAAACAAAAAGGTTGCATGAAATGGGTTTCTATTGCATAATGTAAAATATGTACAGTATTTGTAAACGGAAATAACGAGAGCCGAACGAGTACCCTGCTGTAGTGGTGTGGGGTGGTGTAGTGTGGTGCCTGTGTGCCCGCATGGTGTTGGTGGTGGTGGAGGGTTGTTGCTATAAAGGGGGGGTCTTGCACAGGTTGCCATTCAAGGTAGGACTGTCACTACATCTTGGTAACGCACACAGGACGAATCGAATAATACAATTCTGACAAATTCCAAATACCTTTGGGCCTAACTGTACATACCATCAACACCTGAGCAACTATATTTAGCTTTTTTTTTCTTTTTTTTTTACGGTTACTAATATCTGAATACATAACCTATTTCTTTTTAACTAACTCTGTGGAGATTTGGAAAATTATGTAAGTTTAGACATTATGCATCGTATGCACGTTTATTAACTCTTCTGAGGTTTGTCTTACAGATCAAAGAGCCTTCTTTTGAAATCTGAAATAATGAGGAGTGAAGGAGGGGATTTTTTTTTTTTTGAAAGACCAGACATGCCACTCTTAACATCCGCTGTAGTCTGTATTTCAAGTACAATCTGTTGCGTTGTGGAAAATATGGATCACATGCTGACATGGAGGCCAACATAAATTAACCGGAGATTTGCCACAAAGGTATGAGATGAAGCAATGAGCCCAATTATTTAGGGAAGAATAATATGTGGTCAAATAATTTCCGTGTTGATCTCACCTTTAGCTTCTTCATTGTGGCACCCCCTTCTCACTTGCACATTCCCTTGGTTTCCATGGAAACAAGGGGTCTACTCCTTCTGCCTCCCTTCAAAGTGCTGCAGCCTTACAGCAGTTTAAACCAGCCCCTGCCACACTTTTCTAAGAATGCACCACTGTCACATTAAAGTCATTTATTTGCATACAGTTCACACGGTGATCTTTCTGGCACATACAGTAATAAATAAAATCATCCAAACGTTACTAATAGCTTGAAAACCAAACGTATGCTCTTGTCCCTCATTGAATTGTTGACATTCCCTGAATAAAAATCCTCCCACATTAAACTATGTCTTTGATTTTTAACCTTTTGAATTCTAAAAAAAACGGCACCAAAACAGATATCATGAATTGTATGTGTTAAAACCAGGACTCAGATTTTTTTGGGGTGTTCTTTGACATGTAGTCCAACAGTCAGTCCTATTTACAATATCCGTCCTTCAATTTAGTGTATTTGTATTGAGAGCAATACAAAAACGAAGTGTCAAAAGTGTGTGTTAAGTGCAAAATGCATGATTTGGCTAATTTTTTTAAAGGTGAAGAGTGTTTAAGACCACATTCATCCATCCATTTTCTGAGCCGCTTCTCCTCAATAGGGTCGCGGGCATGCTGGAGCCTATCCCAGCTGTCATCGGGCAGGAGGTGGGGTACACCCTGAACTGGTTGCCAGCCAATCGCAGGACACATACAAACAAACAACCAATCGCACTCACATTCACACCTATGGGCAATTTAGAGTCTCCAATTAATGCATGTTTTTGGGATGTGGGAAGAAACCGGAGTGCCCAGAGAAAAGCCACAGAGGGACGGGGAGAACATGCAAACTCCAAACAGGCGGGACCGGGGATTGAACCCAGGTCCTCAGAACTGTGAGGTTGACGCTCTAACCAGTCGGCCAACATGCCGCCAGACCACATTCAATGATTACCAAAAACATACCCACTACCATATCAACCAAGACAGGAAAAGTGATTAAAAACGTCAGATAACTCCAGCCACATTGATCATTCAATATGGACGCTTGCTAAAGTTCATTGAATTTAAAGCAATTTAAATACATGTCAAATTAAGACTGTGCGGCTGAATTTGGAAAGACATAGTGTAAATGGCAATTTAGAGTCTCCAATTCATGCATGTTTTTGGGATGTGGGAGGAAACCGGAGTACCCGGAGAAAACCCACACAAGCACGGGGAGAACATGCAAACTCCACACATGCGGGGCCGGGGATTGAACCCCGCTCCTCAGAACTGTGAGGCTGACGCTCTAACCAGTCGTCCACCGTGCTGCCAGTGGAAGAAATTGAAGCAGAAATTGGGATTTTTTTTTTTGTCTCAGTATGAAACTGCTATTCATGACAATGAAACAATACAGCCCGATGAAGGGCACAAGCCAGTGCCAACTGTAGGCCGGTTCCAAGCCCGGATAAATGCAGAGGGTTGCATCAGGAAGGGCATCCGGCTTAAAACTTTTCCAAACAAATAGGAAGGATCATCCAAGGAATTCCATAATGGATCGGTCGTGGCCCGGGTTAACGACACGTTAACATACAGGGAGCCGGTGGAAATTCAGCTACTGTGGGTCGATGGCGAAAGAGAGGTGAAAACCGGGTTCTTAGGCAGAATGAGAAGACGAATGTACACAGCCTAGAACTGAATGTGGGGACTTTGAATGTTGGGACAATGACAGAAAAACCTCAGGAGTTGGTTGACATGATTATTAGGAGAAATGTTGATATATTGTGAGTCCAGGAGAGCAGGTGGAAAGGCAGTAGGGCTAGATGTTTGGGGGCAGGGTTCAAATTATTTTATGATAGTGTAGATGGGAAGAGAAACAGAGTAGGGGTTATTTTAAAGGAAGAGTTAGATAAAAATGTCTTGGAGGTGAAAAGAGTATCAGATCGAGTGATGAAGCTGAAACTTGAAATTGAGGGTGTTTGTGATTAGTGGCTATGCCCCATAGGTAGGATGTGACCTAGAGGTGAAAGAGAAATTCTGGAAGGAGCGTGATTGAAGTAGTTCTGAGCATCCCAGACAGAGAGAGAGAGTCGTGATTGGTGCCGATTTTAATGGACACGTTGGTGAAGGAATCATGGGTGATGAAGAAGTGATGGGTAAATTTGGCCTCCAGGAAAGGAACTTGGAGGGACAGATGGTGGTAGACTTTGCAAAAAGGATGAAAATGGGTGTAGTGAACACTTTCTCCCAGAGCAGGCAGGAACATACCTGCAAGAGCAGAGGTAGAAGCAGGCAGATGGATTATATTTTGTGCAGACGATGTAATCTGAAGGATGTTACTGACTGTAAAATAGTGTTAGGGGAGAGTGTGGCTAGACAGCATAGGATGGTGTTGTGTAAGATGACTCTGGTGGTGGGAAGATTGAGACAAAGCCAGAGCAGAGAACCATGTGGTTGAAGCTGAGAAAGGAAGAGTGTTGTGCAACTTTTCGAGAAGAGGTGACACAGGCTCTCGGTGGACAGGAGGAGCTTCCAGAAGACTGGGCAACTACAGCCAAGACAGAGACAGGCAGGAGAGTACTTGATGTATCTTCTGGTTAGGAAAGTGGAAAAGGAGACTTGGTGGTGGAACCTCAAAGTACAGGAAATCATACAAGGAAAGAAGTTAGCTAAGAAGAAGTGGGGCACTGAGAGGACTGAAGAGAGGAGAAAAGAATAAATGGAGATGTGACGTCGGGTGAAGGTAGAGGGGGCAAAGGCCAAACAAGAGGCATGTGATGACATGTACGCCAGGTTTGACACTAAAGAAGGAGAAAAAGATCTTGACAGTTTGGCCAGACAGAGGGATAGCGATGGAAAGGAAGTGCAGTAGGTTAGGGTGATTAAGGATAGAGATGGCAATGTGTTGACAGGTGCCAGTAGTGTGCTGGATAGATGAAAATAATACTTTGAGGTGTTTATGAATGAGGAAAATGAGAGAGAAGGAAGAGTAGAAGAGGGAAGTGTGGTGGACCAGGAAGTAGCAATGATCAGAATCAGAATCATCTTTATATGCCAAGTATGTCCAAAAAACACACAACGAATTTGTGTCCGGTAGTTGGAGCCGATCTAGTACGACAACAGACAGTCAATAGATAGATTAGTAAGGAGGAAGTTATAAAGGCACTAAAGAGAATGAAAAAAGGAAAGGTAGTTGGTCCTTATGACATACCTGTGGAGGTATGGAAGCATCTAGGAGACGTGGCTATGGAGGTTTTAACCAGCTTGTTCAACAGAATTCTAGCAGGTGAGAAGATGCCTGAGGAATGGAGGAAAAGTGTGCTGGTACCCATTTTTAAGAACAAGGGTGATGTGCAGAGCTGTGGAAACGATATAGAGGAATAAAGTCATTGAGACACACAATGAAGTTATCGGAAAGAGTAATGGAGGCTAGACTCAGGACATGTGAGTATTTGCAAGCAACAGTATGGTTTCATGCCTAGAAAGAGTACCACAGATACATTATTTACCTTGAGGGTGTTGATGGAGAAGAACAGAGAAGGTCAGAAGGCGCTTCATTGTGTCTTTGAGAGAAAGCCTATGACTATGAGTCTATGAGCCTATGAGGAACTGTGGTACTGCATGTGTGGCAGAGAAATATGTTAGAATTGTACAGGACAATCATGAGGGCAGCAAAACAGCGGTGAGATGTGTTGTAGGTGTGACAGGAGTTGGAGGTAGGACTTCATCAGGGATGAGCCCTGAGCCCCTTCCTTTTTGCGGTGGTGATGGATAAGCTGACAAATGAGGTTTGACTGGAATCCCCATGGACAATGATGTTCTCAGATGGCATTGTTATCTGCAGTGAAAGCAGGGAGCAGGTGGATGAACAATTAGAAAGGTGGAGGCATGCACTGGAGAGGAAAAAAGATTAGCTGAAGTAAGACAATATACAACTATGCGCATACATGAGGGGGAAGTGTGAGGCTACAGGGAGAAGAGATAGTGAGAGTGGAGGACTTGAAATACTTGGAGTCGAGGGAACAAGTGACAGAGCAAGCAGAGACTGTGACATATTACAAATACATGTCACATCACGCTGTTCTACGAGAAGACAAGGTAACTACTAAACTGAGAGTAGTTTTTGATGCATCATCAACCGAGGAGGGTTGTTCATCCCTGAATGACAGCTTAATGAAAGGACCAAACCTCACCCCAAATCTGCTGGATGTGGTAATCGAGTTAGCTTTTACTGCAGATATAACCAAGGTTTTCCTCCAAATAGCCTTAGCAGAAAAGGATAAAGATGCTGTGAGGTTCTTGTGGCTACATGGCTACCAAAAAGAGGCTGTGAATATGAGCTGCGCATCATGAGAATGAGCAGAGTAGTATTTGGAATCTCACCTAGCCCGTTTCTGTTTGCTGCGACAATAAGGAAACACAACAGACAGTATGAATGGGAGCAGCCTGGAACGGTTCAGGCACTAAGAGAGTCTCTTTATGTGGATGACTTTATTTCCAGCTCAGATGATGTTGATGAGGCTTTCGCAGTTACCACAAAGAGCTAAGGACATTATATCTCATACAGGTATGAATGTGTCAATGGGTAGCAAACTCACGTGAGCTCAGAGCCAAGTGGATAGAAGGTGAAGTGGAACATCTGACAGAAACAGACAAAACTGGGAATGTGTTGAAAGTGTTGGGACTAGTATGGAGACCAGAGAAAGATGATTTTGTATTCGATCTGAAGGGACTTTTAGATATATTGAAAAGCAAGGAAAAAATCTGCTGCAGACCTCAGCCTGAATCTTTGATCCCATAGTCCTCCTGACTCCATTCACCATAAGAGTAAAGTGCTTGTTTACTGTGATGTAAGTGAGAAAGCATACTGTGCTGTCGCCTAGCTACGAGGACTTAATGAAGAAGGACAAGTTGTCACAAGCTTTGTGGCATCCACATCACGGGTTGCACCATTAAAGAAAATTAACTTACCATGTTTGGAGCTAATGGCTGCGCTGATCTGAGCAAGGTTCGGAAATAATCTCCGTAAAACACAGAACGTGAACATCACTCAATTTAACATGGACAGATTCAATGGTCGTTTTCCACTGGATACGCAGTATGGCACAAAGGTGGAAGCCATTTGTGGCCAACAGACTGACTGAGATTTAAAGTCTCACAATTCCAGAGTTGTGGTCTCGCTGCAGCGGCAAAACCAACCCTGCTGATTTCCCAACCAGAGGCCAGAGCGTGGAAGCGCTTATCCACAGGCCAGCTGTGGTAGAGTGGTCCGACTAAACTGTCATCACCCTGTAAGGTAGAGACTGTTAATGAGGACTTTGTTGCACATGACAATAAACAGCAAGCTTTGGTCTAAATTTCAGACTGAAGTGCAACTTACCGGAGCAGAACAAGGAGCCACTGATAGATAGAGAAGTACAGCAAGTTGAAGAAGGTGTTAAGTGTAACAGAATGGGTGAAGAGATTCACAACTTAGGACAGTTTCAGTCAAAAAAAAACAGGGAGCGCTAACTGTGCAGAAGCTTGCACCAGCAGAAGTGTACTGGGTGAAGATGGCCCAAGAGCATAGATTTAGTCATGCAGTCAGTCAGTTGAGGGCTGGAAAGGGTGTAAATAGACTTGAAACCATTCCTCATTTCTGTAGGAGGCAAACAACATTAGGCCTACTCGGACCTTAGCTTCAGGGGGCAACATCCATGGGTGCCAACAAAGCACATACTCTGAGCTTCTAGTAAAGGACTGTCATGAGAGAATGATGCATTCTGGAGTCAGGGATACTCTAGCGCAACTGAGGAAAATGGAGACAGTCTAAAAGGGAGACAGTTAAAAGTGTGGTTGCTATTGCTATATTGCTATAACTCCTGGAATCTTAAGGTAAAACCAGCTCAGCAAATCATAACTCCACTACCAAGAGACAGTGTGGCTGAAGCCACACCCTTTGAAATTATAGGGATAGATTTTGCAGGCCCATTATATGGAAGGTCTAGTGGAAAAAATAATGGTTGAGCCAAGGCATATATTGCACTTTTTGCTTCTGCTGTCACTAGGGCAGTGCATTAAGAGATTGTGTCAGAACAAACTACAGAATGGTTCAGACCAAACTACAGAAAGGTTCCTGAAGTTCAATCCCCGGCCCCACCTATGTGGAGTTTGCATGTTCTCCCTGTGCCTGCGTGGGTTTTCTCTGGGTACTCCGGTTTCCTCCCACATCCCAAAAACATGCATGGTAGGATAATTGACAACTCTAAATTGCCCGTAGGTGTGGAAGTGAGTGTGAATGGTTGTTTGTTTGTATGTGCCTTGCGATTGGCTGGCAACCAGTTCAGGGTGTACCCCGCCTCCTACCCGATGATAGCTGGGATAGGCTCCAGCACGCCCGCGGCCCTAGTGAGGAGAAGCAGCTCAGAAAATGGATGGATGGATGGAATGTAGGACTTTATTGAGACTTCTGGGAAATGATCAAAGATTTGCGCTCCAAAAGAGGTTAAAAACGTATTTACGTTTAAATATGGTTAACACTGTTTAGAACTACTTGTCTATACCTGTACAATATGTCTGTCATGTTTGTAATCTGCTAGTTTAGCCTCTTTAAGAAAAGTGATCGGTGATTGACTGCTTATGTCTGCTAAAGACAGAGGAGGAAGCTCTCGGCGCGATGTCTCATTCTCGGTGGAGCTTCCGGAAAAGAAACATCGTTGTCTGAGTGGTCATTTCACATCCCTTTATTCAGGCTGTTACAACCTCACACTTCCTGGTTGGGCAAAGACTAACTTCCTTACCACCAAAGACTGTGACTCCGCTATCTCAGACAACCAACGCCAGCAGAAAGGATGTTAGTTGAATATGGAAATATTGGCAGAGAGTTTTAACCAGCTTTTGGAACAGCTGGAGGAGGGACTATTTAATGGGCTTGAAATCCACTCACAAGTGTGACACACCTGAACTCACGGTGCTCAAGATGGGAGATGTTGTTCTGATTGGAGAGGACAACCTGCCCAGGCAGACCTGGAATTTGTGCAGGAAAGCACACTTGTTTCCAGGGTGAGATGGACTTGCACGTTCCTGCATTGTCCACACCACTTCGGGTAGTCTGTTGAGGAGACCTGTACAGCTGATATAGCCTTTTGAAATTACTTGAAACTCAAATTGGGTTAAATAGTGATGAACAGTTGTTCATCGGGTGGGAATGTTAATGTTTGTTTGAATATAGATGGAAGTTAAATAAGTAGAGACATTTGTTAATTCATCGTTAATGAAAAGGGAATCAAATACGTTATTTACAGTTAAAATGTTTATTTACAATATTTATTGTCAAGTGACATAAGAAAAACTGCAGTATCAGTAATAATTCGGTGGCACAGTGATCTTTTATTCTGAAAAGACTTGAGAGACTGAGTTATAAGCTTTTATTGTGAAGCAAAAACAGAAGTGGTATTATCGCTTTTGTGAAGCTAGCTTGATGTCATGAACAATCTCCACTGCTTTTTTTCTTCTCTCGTTTGTTCATGCTTTCTTTAAGTTACTCCAGAGCTCCAATGATTAAACAATAAGTTGAACACACACTAACCTCTCCTCATTACAGAGAAGCTCCAGCTACTCATCACACACAATAGTACCACAATGCGAAGTAGGGTCACTATGACCAGTGGTTCCCAAAGTGAGTACCCAAACACCAAACTAAGTAAACATTATTTAAATTTTCTTACATGATCCAACTCAGCCACCAGCTGCTTTTCTCACTTGCTCCTGCAAAAACAACAGAGATTTGATGCACTGTAACCACTTGTCCAGCAATCCATGGTTTACTGAGTGCACTGTGTGTGGGAGGGTGGGTATAGTTTATACACATGAAATATACACAGGCGATTTTCCAGCACTTGAAACTTACTGCTGATTCTTGGCTGCTAGTGTATATTTGTTTTCATGTACATTTCCCAAAAAAGAGAGAAGTTCTGAGACAATACAATACATGGATGAATATACGGACACTGTCACATCCTATATATATATTTTTATTTTTTATTTTTTTTTTTTCCAGAAAGGCAAATAAAGATGATTCTGATTCTGATTCTGATATCAGTTTCTGTGAAGAGGTCTGTGTACCAACAAAATCATTTCGCACATTCAACAACAATAAGCCGTGGTTCACTGCTAAACTTAAGCAGCTTCGCCAAGCTAAGGAGGATGCATATCAGAGCGGGGACAGGGCCCTGTATAATCGAGCTAGAAACCAGCTGACCAAAGAAATTAACATTGCAAAGAGGATCTATACAGCAAAGTTGGAAAAACAGTTTAGCGCAAACGACTCTAAATCAGTCTGGCATGCATTCCAATCGCTGACTAATTACAAGCGACGATCCCCCCAAGCTGAGAACAATAGCACACTAGCCAACGACTTGAATACCTTCTACTGCAGATTTGAAAAGGACAGTTTCACACCACACACCAACCCGGCCGCACCCGCGACCACAATCACACCTCTGACCTCTGCGTTAACCATCCATGAACAGGATGTGAGATGCATCTTCAAACAACAAAAGATTAACAAAGCGGCAGGCCCGGACCACGTGTCCCCATCCTGCCTCAAAGTCTGCGCGGACCAGCTCGCTCCAGTCTTCACTCAGATCTTCAACAGATCTCTGGAACTGTGCGAAGTTCCATCCTGTTTCAAACGCTCCACCATCATCCCAGTCCCCAAGAAACCTGCAATCTCGGGTCTGAATGACTACAGCCCTGTCGCTTTGACATCTGTGGTCATGAAGTCCTTTGAACGTCTTTTGCTGGACCACCTCAAGAGTGTCATAGGTCCCCTGCTGGACCCCCTGCAGTTTGCCTACCAAGCGAACAGATCTGCGGATGATGCAGTCAACATGGGACTGCACTTCATCCTAGAACACCTCGACAGTGTAGGGACCTACGCGAGGATCCTGTTCGTCGACTTTAGCTCAGCGTTCAACACCATCATCCCTGAACTCCTTTCATCCAAGCTTCTCCAGCTCAGCGTCTCACCTGCCATCTGCCAGTGGATTTACAGCTTTCTGACGGGCAGGACACAGCAGGTCAGGCTGGGGGAGGCCACCTCATCCACACGCAGCATCAGCACTGGGGCGCCCCAAGGTTGTGTCCTCTCTCCGCTGCTCTTCTCTCTCTACACGAACGACTGCACCTCAGCGAACCCTACTGTCAAACTCCTGAAGTTTGCAGATGACACCACTGTCATCGGCCTCATCAAGGACGATGACGAGTCTGCATATCGACAGGAAGCGGAGCGGCTGGAGCTGTGGTGCGGCCGACACAACCTGGAGCTGAACACGCTCAAGACTGTAGAGATGATCGTGGACTTCAGGAGGCATCCTTCGCCACAGCTGCCCCTCACGTTGTCCAGCTGCCTTGTGTCAACCGTCGAGACCTTCAAGTTCCTGGGAATTACAATCTCCCAGGACCTGAAGTGGGCGACCAACATCAACTCCGTCCTCAAAAAGGCCCAACAGAGGATGTACTTCCTGCGGCTTCTGAGAAAGCACGGCCTGCCACCGGAGCTGTTGAGGCAGTTCTACACAGCAGTCATTGAATCAGTACTGTGTTCTTCCATCACAGTCTGGTTTGGTGCTGCTACAAAAAAGGACAAACTCCGACTGCAACGGACAATCAAAACTGCTGAAAGGATTGTCGGTACCCCCCTACCCACCCTTGAGGACTTGCACGCTGCCAGAACTAAGACAAGGGCATGCAAAATCCTCTCGGACAATCCCCACCCCGGTCACCAGCTCTTCCAGCTCCTTCCCTCAGGTAGGCGCTACCAATCAATGCAAACTAGAACTAGTAGACATTCCAACAGCTTCTTCCCTCTTGCAATCAACTTCTTAAACAGCTAATTTATAATTCCATTACAAAAAGCTGGCAATTTTTTGACTTGAGTTCGTTGTCACATTTCTGTGGGGCCAACTATGTATTACTCGTGCACTCACTGTAGTTGTCTCGCCGTGCTGCACTATTTGCATATACTGGCCACTCATGCCAGAGTAGCATCTGCTCCATTTGCACACTGATTGAGGAGTATCTGTAACATTTGCACAACCATTGTCCCAGATTATCGCACTACTCGTCACTTTAAACCGCATACACTCCTTGAAGTCTCAGTGCCCTTTGCACAATGGTCATTGCACCGGACTATTGCGATATTAGCCATTCGAACTGCTCTAAGTGGTAGAGGACTCTGCATCTTTTTGCACAATTGTTTTTTGTCAATGTCTTTATGTCTCCAAAGTGTTCTGTAAATTGACTGTCTGTTGTACTAGAGCGGCTCCAACTACCGGAGACAAATTCCTTGTGTGTTTTGGACATACTTGGCAAATAAAGATGATTCTGATTCTGATTCTGATTCTGATAAGTTAAGGTAAAGAAGGCTGCGGTGTAAATGAGGCTGAACCTCGTAACACAAAAGAGCAGTTCAAAAGTGGACTTTTATGAATTGACAGTATGATGAGATATATAGTATAATATGTTTGCCAAAAAATTATAATTAAGTTCAGTTCATGTGACTATATTACATATACATTAAAATTATTGATCGGCACCCGGTTAGACACCCAGTTAGTATCGAAATGATGAAAAAACTTAAATCCAAGAATTAAATCTCTTTTTTTCCACATGCACTGTTAAGAAATTTAATAGAAGTAAATCTCTACAAACCAGTCCAATATGAATTTCAAAAATTCTGCCAGGGTATGTAAACTTATGAGCACAATTGTACATATATGCAGTCATACGTAGTACCCCATTCATATTGGAATGAAAGTTTAGGCAACACTGTTTTCAAAACCTCTAGGTGGCCATGGCATATTAGAATGAAAGTGTACACCTTTCTTATAACCTCTAGGTGGCGGTGGCATATTGGAATTAAAGTGTGTGCCTTTCTCATAACCTCTTGGTATCGATGCCATAATGGAATGAAAATGTACAGCTTTTTCATAACCTGTAGATGGCGGCATACATACATTTCTAAAATGTGAGGTATTTTTTCATTTTCCCCTATACCTACGTATAATGCGCACTATTGACTTTTGACAATTTTTTTGGGGGGGAGAGGAATGTGCAATATACACGAGAAATTACAGAAAATGCAATATACACGAGAAATTAAAAACTGCTTATAAACATTTAAAACAAAGAGAAAAAAGAAGAGTTTTTAACCTGGACTTAAAAACATTCAGACTTGGGGCTGACATAATTTCAGTTGGCAACTTATTCCACTTGTGTGGAGCATAATAGCTATATGCTGCTTCACCATGTTTGCTTTGGACTCTGTGCTCCACTATTTGACCTGAGTCTGCTGATCTCAGAGCCCGACTGGGTTTATATCCCATTAGCATTTCTTTGACTTGGTCTTTGGTTTATAAAGAGAGTGACTCCAGGTATTTACTAACAGCAATTCTCTTTTCTTTATTGCCCCAAAAATCTTTTGGGCATTTTTTTGTTGTGGTTTAATTGAAGAAAAATTTGGCTCATCCATCCATCCATTTTCTGAGCCGCTTCTCCTCCCTAGGGTCGCGGGCATGCTGGAGCCTATCCCAGCTATCATCGCCAGGAGGCGGGGTACACCCTGAACTGGTTGCCAGCCAATCGCAGGGCACATACAAACAAACAACCATTCACACTCACATTCACACCTACGGCCAATTTAGAGTCTCAAATTAATGCATGTTTTTGCGATGTGGGAGGAAACCGGAGTGCCCAGAGAAAACCCACGCAGGCACGGGGATCACATATAACTCCACACAGGCAGGGCCGGGGATTGAACCTTGGTCCTCAGAACTGTGAGGCATCCACATCTAATCAGTCGTTCACCGTTCCACCGAAAAGAGTATCAAGTGGTTATAATAAAAACAAATGGCAGGCATGTCAAACTCGCAGCGCAGAGGTCACATCTGGCCCACCACATCATTTTATGTGGCCGGCGAAAGTAAATCATTGGCATCAAGTTCCATGATTCTTGCTAAAATCTGTACCAAAATTTCACATCGTAATATGTAATAATGTTACGATATTGCAATATATGTGGCCGGACGACAAAAATGAGTTCGACACCCTTGCTTTAGATGAAGATCAGATAACATTTTATTGCCAATTTGTTAAAAAATCTGGCTAATTCCAAAGGGTACACATACTTTATCTTGCAACTATAGTCATCCATCCATTCATTTTCTGTACTGCTTATACTCGCAAGGGTTGCGGGCCTGCTGGAGCCTATCACAGCTATCTTTGGGCGAGAGGCGGGGTACACCCTGAACTGGTCGCCAGCCAATCTCAGGGCACATATAAACAAACAACCATTCGCACTCACATTCACACCTACGGGCAATTTAGAGTCTCCAATTAATGCATGTTTTTGGGATGTGGGAGGAAACCGGAGTGCCTGGAGAAAACCCACGCAGGCACGGGGAGAACATTCAAACTCCACACAGGCGAAGCCGGGATTTGAACTCCGGCCCTCAGAACTGTGAGGCTGATGTGCTAACCAGTCGCCCACTGTGCCGCCAACTATAATCAAATAAGAGAAAAAAATAAGTATTTCAAGCTAAATCATCCATCCATCCATCCATTTTCTGAGCCGCTTCTCCTCACTAGGGTCGCGGGCCAAGCTAAATCAATGTATTTCATTACTTTTCTAAAAATAAATGAGAAAAGTTTTAATAGTGACAGTTAACCAACTAGCTATTTTTTTAGTGTCTTTCTGAGAATGTTTTACAACTTTCAGACAAAGACTGCTTTCACAGTGTGAGTTTTCAAGTTTAACTTTTTCCTTCCAACGTACTGTCAGTTTCCTTTCTCTGTTTCACAAAGAAGTTTCTTGCAGATCTGTGGCCTCACATGCCACTAATTCCTGGTGTCATACACTTTTATCTCAGCCTTTGGTTCCAAGGCACTGTAGGCAGGCAGTAAAGAACAAAGGCGGGAGATCACTGAATTTCGTAACCGAATTGTCAAAGTGCTCAACCTTTGCCATTGAAAAAAAGCTTAACAATTTTCTTTTGATCATTAAAATAAGACAAAATCAATGTTTCAGTGACACACAATACAGTAGTTTTTAAGTTCTATTTCCAACCTTTCAGCATGTGCTAGTGTATTTCTTGCAGAATGAATACGACTGTAACAGCATTAGTGTCCTGTTCCGTTGACTCGCAATGTTTACTAATGCATGGTAATGCTATTAGTTCAACCTGTCACTGCTGTGAGGGGTCTATAATCCAACAGGATAATTTGCACTCTAATAGAGGTCTCTGACACCTGGATAGTCAATGCAACAGTCAACACTGCAAATATTTGACAGACAACCACAATTACTTTAGGACAAGATATAGGCAGCTTGTCCTCAAAAGCAAAATGACGGAAATTATTATTATAGCCATTGGTAGTAATATGGAAAAAGTATTATTAATCATTTAGGTCTCTTTATTGGTCTTCCAATTATGTCGTTTATGCGAAAAGGTCTGTACTTGCAGCAATTTCACAGGTTCACAATATCAAAGGTCTGCCAATCTGACTTGTATATTACAAATGGTTTGTAGAAAACTGGGTCACAATGGTGCAAAATACAGTATACTTAATGCTTGGAAAATATGCAAGTGTTATGCATGTCAGGCTGTGTGATTATCGCACCCAAGTAAAGAATATATACTGTATTAGATATTTTGTGCTTTTTATACATACATTGAACATCAATGAAAGTTTTTGTTCCAGGCTCAGACTGTTGTTATCCTTAAGTGTATTCTGCCATACAAGTATAATAAAACAAAGACAAACTAAAATGGAATTTAAAAAATAAAAATAATAAAATAAAATAGTTAAATTACTCAACCTTTTGATTGATTTAATGTCTGAGAGACACATGGGACCATATTCTACCATGTGTGTAAGATTGAAAAAGCGCACAGCTGTGCACTTTTCTGGCTGCTCACATTCGCCCATTGACTTAAGTCTGTCAGTTATGCACCTTCCTGCCAGATACACACTCTGGGTGTGGCAATCCTAAAATGTGAGCATTCCCTGTCAAATCTGACCTTCTGTGTATTCTCCTTTTGACCTTCCCTCTTGCGTGTGTCAAAGACTGTAGGGAAGGTCAAACATCAGATTGCACTAGTTTGGATGCAGTTACAATATATACCACACGTACTAATGATTTTGTACAAGAGAGCTATCAAATCTATTTAAACTGTAACAAACAATGTTCTTTTTACCTACCGATCAATGCAAACTAGAACTAGTAGACATTCCAACAGCTTCTTCCCTCTTGCGATCAATTTCTTAAGCACCTAACCTATAATTCCATTACGACAAGCTGGCAATTTTTTTGACTTGAGTTCATTGTCACATTTCTGTGGGGCCAATTATGTATTACTCGTGCACTCACTGTAGTTGTCTCGCCATGCTGCACTATTTGCATATACTGGCCACTCATGCCAGAGTAGCATCTGCTCCATTGCACACTGTTTGAGGAGTATCTGTAACATTTGCACAACCAACATTGTCCCAGATTATCGCACTACTCGTCACTTTAAACCGCATACACTCCTTGTAAGTCTCAGCGCCCCTTGCACAATGGTCATTGCACCGTTCTATTGCAATATTAGTCATTCGAACTGCTCTAAGTGCTAGAAGACTCTGCATCTTTTTGCATAATTGTTTTTTGTCAATGTCTCTGTCTCCAAAGTGTTCTGTAAATTGACTGTCTGTTGTACTAGAGCGGCTCCAACTACCGGAGACAAACTCCTTGTGTGTTTTGGACATACTTGGCAAATAAAGATGATTCTGATTCTGATTCTGATTCTGATTCTGATTCACCTCTTCAGCTATCCCAATCACCCCATGCCTTACTATGGCTTATTAACCTAACTGATTTTAATAATCTAAAGCAGGAGTCCCCAACCACTGAGACTCAACAAAACATATTTCATTTAGTTGAGAAAAAAAGGCACTGTTAGACAGCAATTAAAACATTTAATTGAGACATTTATTGGCATATTATATCGGCGCTAGTCGACTTTTTATTTGCGATGCTCAGCTACCACTCCAAGGAACCATTCCGCTTTAAACATGTTCCCGGCTGCCATTTAAAACCAAGCCTTTAGAGTTTTTTGAAGAAAAAAAAAAATTTCACACTGGTCAGGACAGGCTTGGTGGACAGAACAAGCACAGGGGTCCCACAAATTACAATAATGCCGATGGTTAGTTACTGAGTTGTATATTTAATTACTTGTTTTTCTTTGTTTCTATGCTGGTCTGTAAAAATATACAGTATCTATGGGAAACCATTTTTGCTTATTTAAATACCTTTAAATACCTCCAAACATGCAATGCATTCGGTCATCAGCACATTATTCTGATTCAATTAATTTTATGGGATTTATTGCATACGATATAAATAATAGTTAAAAAATAAAAACACGCTTCCTTTCAAAGTGTAAGTGTAGCCGTAGCACATCCCGACTGGCCCGTCATGACTGGCTGGCTCCACACTGCATCCGCTGGTGTAAGGCATTTTCCAATTTTTAAGGTGTGCTTTATTTGTTTCATGAATATCAATGACACACACAAGCGATTTGAAGCCAGCCTCAGCAACTGCCTCTTTGGTGTTTCCGCGCACATTCCCAGCTTACACGCGGTGGCTGTGTCAGAGGTCTGTACTGGACTCAGCATATTATATATGAAAAGTGTCCAGGCATGTAAAAAAGGATTTATGCATGAATTGGAGTACTGTAAATGGCCCATAATGAAGAGGGAAAAGGAAGGTGTATGCAGAGTTTCAGAGCATTTAATTAATTGCTTTACTTACATATTAAACACAATGCACTTTTTATCACTTTTTTTTTTATCACTGTAATTAGCAGAGCTCTGGGCTCTGAGTGCTTGTTTTAATTTTCAGATGCGAGTATACACAAGAGGAAGCTTCACACAAAAAATATACGTGCTTTTTTTCCCTATTTTCACCATCAGATTATAATCATCTAATATTCTTGTGCCACTTTTTTCTTTTCTTCATTCTGATGATATGATGTAACCTTGACATGAAGGAAGAAACATCCAACATTTCTTCTGCCATTCTATTTATGGACTGACCTACGGGTCCCAGGAAAGGGATGAACTCACAGCAGAGCATCTACCTTTATCTAATTATATGACAACTTCAATGGAAGGACTGCTGCGGCACCATGATCCCCTCATGGTTTCTAATATTCCATTCCTTTTCATATTAGAGATTTGTGTTCAGAGTAGTTCTTTAATGCCCTCTTCACCCATCATCACCCTGGCAGTAGGAAAGAAGGATGAATTAGAAAGGGTATCAAGCAGTAGAAGAGCAGAGTGGTTATGGAGAATGATGCTGGCGCAGCCGATAAAAAAGTAAGATCCGCGCAGGCAATTTAGATTCACAAGTAGATCATAATTTTCTTATGCATGCCATAGGCAAAATCAGTAACAAATTTTATAAGAAGTTTTTGTGTTTACTCGGGATCACAAAAATGGTCCATTTTCTGTTTCGTACATGTTTGGGGAAAAAACAGGACTGTTTACAATTTAGATTTTAACAATGGTAACAACTACCAACTGGCATCAAACTTTTAGAAAAACTAGTTTTTATTCACCTCAACTTCTTTTTAACAAATTTTAATACTTCTGGAAAATATCAGTCTGGTTTTACAATAAAGCATAACTCTGAGACTGCCCTTGTCAAGATCTGAAAGTGCCAGTAAACTGACCAAAACAAATGTCAAATTTGACTCGTCACACAAAGGTCTCGCTAATAAGCTGAACAGTAATGGTTGGATTGAAAAAACTTGCAAAGTATGTGAAATCTGGCTTCAAAATGGTCAAGAACTGAGACATTCTTTCAGCTTGCAGACGCTGTGGGCGTGTCGTTGAATGCTCTAACCACCCCGCCTCCCCGGAACTTTCAGCTGTCAATCAAATCTGTGCCTCCTCTCATGGTTCCTAAAACTAAGCGGGGAGAGAAGAAATTTCAGCGATGCACTTTGCTGATGCTCTCAGGGGCCGCAGACAGACATACTGGGGCGATTACGCCTTTGTCTATGTTGAAATTCAGCATTATTGACAGCATAAGGGTCGTCAGCCACAATGCGTCGTGGGGAGAGGAGGGGGATAAAAGTCATCCAGGCAGCGGGACCGTGGTGCATCCACTGCGAGATGCAGCCTATGGCAGCCACAGACAGATATTTTTTTCCCCCTCCTCCTCCTCCTTGCGGCGTATCCCATCTGGTTCTTCGTTCTTCACAACACAAGGCGTGAGGGGCCAGATGGCAGAGACACTGTAGCCCACATAACACAAAACGTATTACACTTTAAGGGAAGATGTTTTTTTTTTTTTTTTAGTTGTGAGCATAGTTTGATAATTAGAATAAGAATAATTAGAAGAATAACCTTATTTATATAGCACCTTTAAAAAACTTTTCCAAAGTGTTTTGCAGATGAAGTAGAGACACACACAACAAATGTGTAAACTAATGTAAATGTAAGCTACAATGCTATAATCATGTAAAAACAACAACAACGATGGAGAAGCCCCAGGCAACGCAGGAAGCCAACAAACCCAAATGAGACCAAGAAGGTTGATGTTTAAGTTACATTTTAAAACTCCCAAAGACCTAAAATGATGAGGTACATTAATATTGTGATAATCATGGAAATAAAATAAATGAAAACATTTGTCAAGAAGTCAGTAGATAAAAATAATAAAAATTGGGAAAAAGATGTCATCACATCAAAGCCAGTCTAAATCAGCAATTGCATGCTATACTGGTAGTAAAGCGTCAAGGTTAATAAATGAAGAAGTGACAATTCCGCCGAATAGCCACTGCATGGAATAAGAGCGTCATCCTAGAAAGTATACATCCCAGCCCGCTAACGTCATGGGGCTAGTTTTTAGTCCCCAAAAAAATCCAGCTAAAAGAGATGAGGAAAAGGAGTCTTAAAGATACAGTTTGCAGTTTTCAAACTGCTAGGAATATTTGAATGTAGCTTCACTTCACAACTCCCTCCCCCTCCCCTGAGTCTCTGAGTGAAGCATGCGCAGGTCACCCGCTGGCTTTTACCGTGGTCATCTTGTAGCAGCAACTTTGCCATTTTCCTCATGTTTCGTTCACCGGTTAGTAAAAAAAAAAAAAACATTTGTTGTCATACTGAATATAAGTGGCAAACTAATTTGTGGCATTATAGTGAGAAAGTATTTGGCCTGTACGTTACAGCTCATTGATTATTAGATGCTTATTTAGCAACAGCTATCTTTGATAAAAGCTATCCATCCATCCATCCATTTTCCGAGCCGCTTCTCCTCACTAGGGTCGCGTGCGTGCTGGAGCCTATCCCAGCTGTCATCGGGCAGGAGGCGGGGTACACCCTGAACTGGTTGCCAGCCAATCGCAGGGCACATAGGAACAAACAACCATTCGCACTCACAGTCATGCCTACGGGCAATTTAGAGTCTCCAATTCATGCATGTTTTTGGGATGTGGGAGGAAACCGGAGTGCCCGGAGAAAACCCACGCAGGCACGGGGAGAACATGCAAACTCCACACAGGCGGGGCCAGGGATTGAACCCGGGTCCTCAGAACTGTGAGGCTGACGCTCTAACCAGTCGGCCACCGTGCCGCCTTGATAAAAGCTATAAATATTAATGCTTCACATTGTGGTAGAGGCAATGTCCGGGGAATTTGTTGTTCAGAGTTCCCAAGAGAAGAGCATGGCTATTGGCGACCCCAGGCCAAGTACATCTCTGGTAGCAAACAAAGAGCTAGGCAAGTCACTGTGTCATAATAACAACATGATTTGTATACTGTAAATCACAGGTGAAAGCAAATTGTGTCAATATCCATGATTCTTGCTCAAATCTGGACCAAAACTTCCAAATTGTCATATGTAAAAAATGCTAATACAAAAGCATTTTTTGTTACCAAACCCATTTTTTACAGTAACTTGAAAAATAGCTGAAGAAACTATTTTTCTTGACTTCTGATTTCAAAATAAGTTATCTATCAATTTGTTGTGTACGTATATTTAATATGAGCCAATGAAAGATTCGCTTTCACAGTCGTAATGGCCTTCTGAGGGAAACTGTAATTACAATGTGGCCCGTGACAAAAATTAGTTTGACACCAGTGCATGTACACGAAGGTATACATGAATGAAAACAGAAAAAAACTGTACTGGATTGTATTCATTACAGATTTTTGTTGATGGGTTGAGTACGAGGGAATTACTTTAAATACTTGTTTTAACAGCTTTTATATGTGCACATCAGAAAGAATAGATGCTATATTTCGATCAATTGATAGCCAGTTTAACAAACACAAAATCTAATCGCCTTAATGTCTTGCTTTACAGGAGACAGTTGACAGACTGAGTTTAGCGGAATCACATATTGTGATAAATACATTTCTGCGACATGACCCCAGCTCCATGTTTGATGTCCTCTATAAGACATCTGGGGAAGCTCCTCTGATGGGCCCTTCAGCTCCTGATCAACGAGTTGGCGTCTGCTGTAACTGTAGACACATAAAGACCTCATGGACACCTTGATCTTAAATGAGGAAGTTTTATGGCTAGCCAGACAAATGTGGAATGACCTCCGGACAGCTGATGAGCTTCGTGACCCTGGAGACAGCAACAGACAAATCCACCACGCCAGCTATCGCAACATGTAATGTGGAAAATCCCCACGGATATTATTCAGGATTTAGACAAAGCAGATATATTACTTTATATCCATCCATCCATCCATTTTCTGAGCCGCTTCTCCTCACTAGGGTCGCGGGCGTGCTGGAGCCTATCCCAGCTGTCATCGGGCAGGAGGCGGGGTACACCCTGAACTGGTTGCCAGCCAATGGCAGGGCACATACAAACAAACAACCAGTCGCACTCACAGTCACACCTACGGGCAATTTAGCGTTTGCAATTAACCTACCATGCATGTTTTTGGGATGTGGGAGGAAACCGGAGTGCCCGGAGAAAACCCACGCAGGCACGGGAAGAACATGCAGACTCCACACAGGCGGGGCCGGGGATTGAACCCGGGTCCTCAGAACTGTGTGGCTGACGCTCTAACCAGTCGGTATTACTTTATAAACATTTTAAAATCTATTTGCATCTCATTTTTTTTATTCACTTCAAGCAATGTCTGCACATTTACCTCTACCATTTTGGAATTGTTCAGTTGTTAGAAATAAAGAACTGAAAATGAATAGTGCCTTCTTCACAATTCCAACTCAGAAATCAGTGTTACATTTTATATCTACTTCCAGTTCACAACTGTCAGTGCCTTACGCTTGTTCATGGATTTTTGAAATATGAAATGAATGAAAAGTATTAAAACACATTTTATTTACAAGATACATACAGGATACATGTAAGAGGTTTGTTCAGTATTCCACCGCTAGCTCATGTGTCACTCCAATCTTGGGCAGTGAGTGTCCTTGAGAATGTCACATTTAGATAAATAAATGCATTTCACACACAACACCTTTTTTTAACACATTTTGACAAGTGTATAAGAAATCAGTATTACTTCAAATAGACCTGACGTCATTAAAAAAATAATGTCATAAAGCCTATATGTTTGTAATTACATTTTGCATATATGAGTCACTGATGGTGTAGTGGTACACTTGCCTGACTTTGGTGCAGGCAGCGTGGGTTCAGTTCCCACTCAGTGATGATGTGAATGTGAGTGCGAATGGTTGTCTGTGTCTATATGTGCCCTGTGACTGACTGGTGACCAGTTCAGGCTGTAGTCTGCCTTTTGCCTGAGGTCAGCTGGGGTAAAACCCCTTTTTTATTTGATGGGAGGAAGTCGTATAATACCTCATCTGGGACTGTAAAAACATTTTTATTTGACAATTTGATCTGCTTAACACCATAGAAATCAGCTCATCCACTGGAAAGCAGTTCATATTATATTTATCTTCAAGTGAATTTATTCTACTGGCAAATCCCTTAAAATGCATCCATTTGACCTTCACAAGTCCCAACTATTGAATTCACTTGTTTGAAACACCACAATAATAATGCTATTAAAATACAACAGTTCTCATTTGAGATATATGCAATTTCAAATACACTCGACCAATATAAGAAACAGGGCTGAATGAGAGTAGCAAGATTGAGAAGCCGATATAATCCAATTAAAACCTCTCTCTTCAAGGCAAAATATATAAAAAATAAGGTGAAGTAGTTTCTATTTGACAGTTCCAGATGAAAGGAGAGCAGTTTGATCACAATCTCCATATTTTAGTTACCCCCTTATCTTAAGGTCATCCTCAGTGGCTGTGGTTACCATACAAACTCAAACATATCAAAAAATTCTGGAACATCAATGATGACAAACAGAGGCTGCTGCTGACAACTTCTTTGGTTATAATGGAGGCTGTTATACGGTATACTTCCTCAACCATATATGTAGCTTTTAGAGTTAAGTTTTACTATGTATTTGTCACGTACGTGGTTAGGGCGAAGGCGAGTAACAAGGCAAGAACATGGTGGACCCAATTGCAAGGAAGCAGGGAGGCAAGGCAGGAGTCTCAAAATAATATTTAATCTTAAAAAAGGGAAAACTGAATAAAGTCCCACAACAGATACCAATCAAATCAAAGTAACAAAAACACTAATATCTAAAACTGGAAACAAACTATGACCTGTGAGTAAGACGTGGAATAGAAAGGGAAAATGACATCTGACAATGACATACCACAATGATAAAGACAACTGGCGACTATGACATGGCAAAGACATGTGACAACGACAATGAACCGACAAGAACTGAAAGAAACCAGGGAACTAAATACAAACAAATTGACGAGACTATGAGGAACAACAAAACTAAACAACCCAAACCAAAACAGACCATGAACCCTCTAAAGGAACGGATCCCAGACGTTCCCCAAACAACAACCAAAAAGTCACCAACCCAGGGTGGGCGGAAGGGGGCCTGGAGGAGGGTACAGAGTCCACCCCTCAGGTCAGTCTGGTGGCCATCCAGCCCACCCGAGGTGAGGTGCTTGGCTGAGCGGTTCAGGAGGTCGTCCAGGACACCAAGCACCAGGGTCTTTACAGGGCCATTCAGGCGGACGGCCACGGTGCCGAACCCAATGGTAATGCAGGGGCCAGGCAATAGGGTTGGGTGGCGGCCGCTGGACGAGCGCCGCCGGAGCAAGGACGGGTGGCGGGAGCCTGGCGCAGCTGCCAAGGAGCCGGAACGGGAGCCTGGCGCAGCTGCCGAGGAGAAGGAACGGGAGCCTGGCGCAGCTGCCGAGGAGCAGGAACGGGAGCCTGGCGCAGCTGCCGAGGAGCAGGAACGGGAGCCTGGCGCAGCTGCCGAGGAGCAGGAACGGGAGCCTGCCGCAGCTGCCGAGGAGCAGGAACGGGACCTGCCGCAGCTGCCGAGGAGCAGGAACGGGACCCTGCCGCAGCTGCATAGGAGCAGGAACGGGGCCTGCAGTCGCTTCCTCAGCCTGCCGCCATTGAGGTTTGGGAGTGGAGGGTACGGGAGTGGAAGAGTGCACAAGGTCTCGGGAAGGTGAACTAGGAAAAATGGCTGGTACTGAACATGGTGGCAGGTTTGATTAGACGTGACTTAATTGGAGCCGTGGAACAACGTGTGGGAACAGGTGAAAAATTAAGTGACTTGTGAACAGGGGAAAAACAACGAGGGGGCAAAATTTGACCTTTACTTGGGCGCCTCCGTTGGCCACCACGCGGCGGTCCCGGGTAGATGGCCAAACGGGTGCCCAAGAAAAGGTCAGAGCGAAAGGATTTGGACTCACTGGGGTTGGAAACGGGGAGACGTGACAAAAACTGACGAGGACGGGATAAACTAGGGAAGGAACCAGAAAAATCTAAATCTGTGTCAGATTCAGAATCAGACAGGAGGTTAACTAAATCGGGGCCATCTTCACAATCAGAAAAATCAGAATCTAAAGAAACATGTGGATGTAAAATAGTAGGGCATGGTGAATAACTAGGACAAGTGGGGGGACCCGATGAAAAGGACAGGAAAGACTGAACGATAGGGCTTACTGGAGGAGGGTAGGTATGGATGGCAGGCTGAGGACGGTGGGAGGCAGTTTGGTGGTGTCCAGGGTGATGCCATGTTCTTCCCGTTGGGTCCTGTTCTGGCCGGTTCATTCTGTCACGTACGTGGTTATGGCGAAGGAGAGTAACACAAGGCAAGAACATGGTGGACCCGATTGCAGGGAAGCAGGGAGGCAAGGCAGGAGTGCGGGAGTCTCAAAATAATAATATTTCATCTTAAAAAAGGGAAAACTGAACAAAGTCCCACAACAGATACTAATCAAATCAAAGTAACAAAGAAACACTCGAATATCTAAAACTGGAAACAAACTATGACCTGTGAGTAAGACGTGGAATAGAAAGGGAAAATGACACCTGACAATGACATACCACAATGACAAAGACAACTGGCGACTATGACATGGCAAAGACGTGACAACGACAATGAACCGACAAGAACTGAAAGAAACCAGGGAACTAAATACAAACAAATTGACGAGACTATGAGGAACAACAAAACTAAACAACCCAAACCAAAACAGACCATGAACCCTCTAAAGGAACGGATCCCAGACGTTCCCCAAACAACAACCAAAAAGTCACCAACCCAGGGTGGGCGGAAGGGGGCCTGGAGGAGGGTACAGAGTCCACCCCTCAGGTCAGTCTGGTGGCCATCCAGCCCACCCGAGGTGAGGTGCTTGGCTGAGCGGTTCAGGAGGTCGTCCAGGACACCAAGCACCAGGGTCTTTACAGGGCCATTCAGGCGGACGGCCACGGTGCCGAACCCAATGGTAATGCAGGGGCCAGGCAATAGGGTTGGGTGGCGGCCGCTGGACGAGCGCCGCCGGAGCAAGGACGGGTGGCGGGAGCCTGGCGCAGCTGCCAAGGAGCCGGAACGGGAGCCTGGCGCAGCTGCCGAGGAGAAGGAACGGGAGCCTGGCGCAGCTGCCGAGGAGCAGGAACGGGAGCCTGGCGCAGCTGCCGAGGAGCAGGAACGGGAGCCTGGCGCAGCTGCCGAGGAGCAGGAACGGGAGCCTGCCGCAGCTGCCGAGGAGCAGGAACGGGAGCCTGCCGCAGCTGCCGAGGAGCAGGAACGGGAGCCTGCCGCAGCTGCATAGGAGCAGGAACGGGAGCCTGCAGTCGCTTCCTCAGCCTGCCGCCATTGAGGTTTGGGAGTGGAGGGTACGGGAGTGGAAGAGTGCACAAGGTCTCGGGAAGGTGAACTAGGAAAAATGGCTGGTACTGAACATGGTGGCAGGTTTGATTAGACGTGACTTAATTGGAGCCGTGGAACAACGTGTGGGAACAGGTGAAAAATTAAGTGACTTGTGAACAGGGGAAAAACAACGAGGGGGCAAAATTTGACCTTTACTTGGGCGCCTCCGTTGGCCACCACGCGGCGGTCCCGGGTAGATGGCCAAACGGGTGCCCAAGAAAAGGTCAGAGCGAAAGGATTTGGACTCACTGGGGTTGGAAACGGGGAGACGTGACAAAAACTGACGAGGACGGGATAAACTAGGGAAGGAACCAGAAAAATCTAAATCTGTGTCAGATTCAGAATCAGACAGGAGGTTAACTAAATCGGGGCCATCTTCACAATCAGAAAAATCAGAATCTAAAGAAACATGTGGATGTAAAATAGTAGGGCATGGTGAATAACTAGGACAAGTGGGGGGACCCGATGAAAAGGACAGGAAAGACTGAACGATAGGGCTTACTGGAGGAGGGTAGGTATGGATGGCAGGCTGAGGACGGTGGGAGGCAGTTTGGTGGTGTCCAGGGTGATGCCATGTTCTTCCCGCTGGGTTCTGTTCTGGCCGGTTCATTCTGTCACGTACGTGGTTATGGCGAAGGAGAGTAACACAAGGCAAGAACATGGTGGACCCGATTGCAGGGAAGCAGGGAGGCAAGGCAGGAGTGCGGGAGTCTCAAAATAATAATATTTCATCTTAAAAAAGGGAAAACTGAACAAAGTCCCACAACAGATACTAATCAAATCAAAGTAACAAAGAAACACTCGAATATCTAAAACTGGAAACAAACTATGACCTGTGAGTAAGACGTGGAATAGAAAGGGAAAATGACACCTGACAATGACATACCACAATGATAAAGACAACTGGCGACTATGACATGGCAAAGACATGTGACAACGACAATGAACCAACAAGAACTGAAAGAAACCAGGGAACTAAATACAAACAAATTGACGAGACAATGAGGAACACCTGGACAAGACACGAGTGGCTGGAGAGAGCTGATTGGTCGACACAAAGTAGACGAGAACAGGTGGACACAACAACCTAATGAGCACGCGACAAACATGGAACACAGGAAAACATGGAACAAAACTAAACACAACCCAAACCAAAACACAGACCATGACAGTATTATTTTAATGTTACTATCACATGCTGTTCTTTGATGATTTTATGCTTGCACATACATGTTCTATACTGGAATGATCAGGAATGGATCATTGGTTTGTTTTGTTTATTTAAGACGAGGTTTGTACAGTGTCTCGTTTGTTCCTGACAAACAGGCAGAGGCAGGGAATATTCATTGGAGTGTCCAGTGTGAGACTAGAGGTCATTTGGGGGTGCACAGAATGCTAGCCTTCACATACTGTATGTATATATAATAGGCATCTTTAAAAGACCAGCAATTGTTTTTCATTTAGCGAAGAGCTTAACGTCACCATTTCCGAAGCTCACCTGATTGATATTTTTTTCTCTGTGTAGACTATGTTCTCTTAACATTGTTAGAGATATGCAGCCACACATGATAAACTTCAACATGATGAAGATCGACCTCCACACTTCAATAGTTAACTACTTGTAATCATCTGCTCATCTGCCGCTGGGTGTTTTGAGTTCTGCATACAGAGTGCTTGTCAAGTTGTCACTAGTTCCGGTCAAAAATGAAAACTCTTGCCCTGGGTATGTGGATGTGTGAGAGTGAAATGCTTCCTTGATGTTTTACAGCTCTTGAGAAACATTCCACTTCTCAAAGAAACATAATTGTGAATAAGAAAAAAATGTGACCAAAAAATACACACGACGAGGTTGGCCATTGGGGTGGCCACCCAAGGCCACCCCCTAGCTCTCCCCCTTGACAGATCAAATTGAAGTATAAACATCAGCCAGGACATATTATCAACGTTTACCTGCCAAATTTGTTACACGCATAGAAGTTAGCATAAACTCGAGGAACTCTTTGCTCAAAGTTGAATGTGGCAAGAAATGGAGGGTGTAGTATTGAACATCAACTATAGCATACTCCACTAGGACAGGTTTGGCAGGGGAAGAAACATAACAGCTTTGTTGCTATATCCTGTATTATATTGATAAAAGGCAACCTGACATTGACTGGAGGGGTCCTTCAAGCGGTGAGTCAAGGATGAAACAGCCAGCCTGCAAAAAGCAAGAAAAATAGGGAGATGTAACTTCCTCAGTTAAGAATACCAAATCTGTGTCCCTAATTGAATTAAGAAGAGCAGTGCAAAAGCCCTAAAAACCTATGTAGCAATAAATCTTGGACCTGCCAGCCATTTACCTTGAGTGTGCTCACATATTTTTAAGGATGTAATTATGGAGTCAACGAGCTAATGACACAGCTGTGTATTTTAGCAAGATACAGAAAATAGTTACTTAAACACATTTGGGATCAGCAAGATCATCGCTTCAGTTAAAAAAAAAATGACTACCCATCAAAAAATTTATGCTGCATAATATTTTAATGATCAGAGATTTGGACCAAACACAAGCCTTTGTTATAAGCATCTCAAGCTCGGGTGATTTTTGTTTTATATCTAGGGCGGGTAGGTGTTTCACATTACAATAACTTAAAGAGAAAAGCATATCATTTTTCCCAAAGTGGAGTTTCAGAGCAGTGTACGTATGACAGAATAACTGGTTCAAATCCACTTCAGGTCAGTAATGCCGCAAGAGAGTACAATTGTCAAGGTTCCTTGTTGGCTTCACTATTTATAGCTCTCCAGACAGACATTGTGTGGTTGTGGCTCTGACAGGAAAGGGGCCATTTGAATGCAGGGAATGAAGCCGGGCCAACTGCAAAGAGAGTCAATCTCTTTGCATATTCATTATCCAAAATGTAACATCTGGGGCATTTCGCTGTTACCCTGATTTCCACACTCACTTTAATGTTCCACCGCAATAAAATGATCTGCTCATCATATGCCCCAGCGAAGTACTATCTGAAAGGTCAAGTGACACAGAGATAATTAACCTGACCTTACCAATGCATACAATGCATGCCAAAATTAAAAATGAATAAATAAAAAAAACTAACTTGGTGTAGTTTTGGAGGGGGCTACTGTGAATATATAGTTTTCTACTTCATCATAATTGAGTAACTTATAACATGTTAGCAGTAATCTCTGGCAGAAATGAATTAAAATGGATTTACACTAGTGGTCTAAGTGCCCAATTCCGATTTAATGCTTGTAACCCTGGCGGCACGGTGGCCGACTGGTTAGAGCGTCAGCCTCACAGTTCTGAGGTGCGGGGTTCAATCCCCGTCCCCGCCTGTGTGGAGTTTGCATGTTCTCCCCGTGCCTGCGTGGGTTTTCTCCGGGCACTCCGGTTTCCTCCCACATCCCAAAAACATGCATTGATTGAAGACGCTAAATTGCCCGTAGGTGTGACTGTTAGTGTGAATGGTTGTTTGTTTGTATGTGCCCTGCGATTGGCTGGCAACCAGTTCAGGGTGTACCCCGCCTCCTGCCCGATGACAGCTGGGATAGGCTCCAGCACGCCCGCGACCCTAGTGAGGAGAAGCGGCTCAGAAAATGGATGGATGGATGGATGGATGCTTGTAACCCCCCAATTCAGGGGGGTTATTGTCTATATAAGTGTAATGCAGCCCTATGGGGGGCACAAGCCAGTGCAAACTGTAGGCCGGTCCCAAGCCCGGATAAATGCAGAGGGTTGCGTCAGGAAGGGCATCCGGCTTAAAACTTTGCCAAACACATATGAGCGTTCATCCAAAGAATTCCATACCGGATCGGCGTGGCCCGGGTTAACAACGTCTGCCACCGGCGCCGTCACTGGTGGAAATTCAGCTACTGGGGGTCGAAGTCGAAGAAGAAGAAGAAGAAGAGGTGGAAACATGTACAGGACATGTATGAGGGCAGGAGAACAGTGGTGAGGTGTGCTGTAGGTGTGGTAGACGAATTTAAGGTGCCTGCTTCTGGGTACAGTTAAAATTACATGTAATGATTATGTTATCCATCCATCCATCCATTTTTTGAGCCGCTACTACAGGTTAGACTGTAATCCCCATGGACCATGATGTTTGCAGATGACATTGTGATCTGCAGTGAAAGCCCCATTGAGCAGGTGGTGTCATGGTCTGTGTTTTGGGTTGGGCTGTGTTTAGTTTTGTTCAATGTGTTCCATGTTTGTCGTGTGCTCATTAGGTTGTTGTGTCCACCTGTTCTCGTCTACTTTGTGTCGACCAATCAGCTCTCTCCAGCCACTCGTCTTGTCCAGGTGTTCCTCGTTGTCTCGTCAATTTGTTTGTATTTAGTTCCCTGGTTTCTTTCAGTTCTTGTCGGTTCATTGTCGTTGTCACATGTCTTGCCATGTCATAGTCGGCAGTTGTTTTTATCACTGTGATTAAATATTATTATTTTGAGATTCCCGCACTCCTGCCTTGCCTCCCTGCTTCCCTGCAATTGGGTCCACCATGTTCTTGCCTTGCGTTCCTCGCTTTCGCCCTAACCACGTACGTGACAGAATGAACCGACCAGAACAGGACCCAGCGGGAAGAACATGGCGTCACCCTGGACACCACCAAACTGCCTCCCACCGTCCTCAGCCTGCCATCCATACCTACTCTCCTCCAGTAAGCCCTATCGTTCAGTCTTTTCTGTCCTTTTCATCGGGTCCCCCCACTTGTCCTAGTTATTCACCATGCCCTACTATTTTACATCCACATGTTTCTTTAGATTCTGATTTTTCTGATTGTGAAGATGGCGCTGATTTAGTTAACCTCCTGTCTGATTCTGACTCTGACACAGATTTAGATTTTTCTGGTTCCTTCCCAAGTTTATCCCGTCCTCGTCCGTTTTTGTCACGTCTCCCCGTTTCCAACCCCAGTGAGTGCAAATCCTTTCCCTCTGACCTTTTCTTGGGCACCCGTTTGGCCATCTACCCGGGACCGCCGCGTGGTGGCCAACGGAGGCGCCCAAGTAAAGGTCAAATTTTGCCCCCTAGTTTTTTTCCCCCTGTTCACAAGTCACTTAATTTTTCACCTGTTCTCACACGTTGTTCCACGGCTCCAATTAAGTCACGTCTAGTCAAACCTGTCCCCAAGCCACCATGTTCAGTACCAGCCATTTTTCCTAGTTCACCTTCCCGAGACCTTGTGCACTCTGCCACTCCCGTACCCTCTACTCGCAAACCTCAATGGCGGCAGGCTGAGGAAACGACTGCAGGCCCCGTTCCTGCTCCTCGGCAGCTGCGGCAGGCTCCCGTTCCTGCTCCTCGGCAGCTGCGGCAGGCTCCCGTTCCGGCTCCTCGGCAGCTGCGGCAGGCTCCCGTTCCGGCTCCTCGGCAGCTGCGGCAGGCTCCCGCTCCTGCTCCTCGGCAGCTGCGCCAGGCTCCCGCTCCGGCTCCTCGGCAGCTGCGCCAGGCTCCCGCTCCGGCTCCTCGGCAGCTGCGCCAGGCTACCGTTCCTTCTCCTCGGCAGCTGCGCCACCCGTCCCCGCTCCGGCGGCGCTCGTCCAGCGGCCGCCACCCGGGACCGCCGCGTGGTGGCCAACGGAGGTGCCCAAGTAAAGGTAAAATTTTGCCCCCTCGTTCCGGCTCCTCGGCAGCTGCGCCAGGCTCCCGCTCCGGCTCCTCGGCAGCTGCGCCAGGCTCCCGTTCCGGCTCCTCGGCAGCTGCGCCAGGCTCCCGTTCCGGCTCCTCGGCAGCTGCGGCAGGCTCCCGTTCCGGCTCCTCGGCAGCTGCGGCAGGCTCCCGTTCCGGCTCCTCGGCAGCTGCGGCAGGCTCCCGTTCCGGCTCCTCGGCAGCTGCGGCAGGCTCCCGTTCCGGCTCCTCGGCAGCTGCGGCAGGCTCCCGTTCCGGCTCCTCGGCAGCTGCGGCAGGCTCCCGTTCCGGCTCCTCGGCAGCTGCGGCAGGCTCCCGTTCCGGCTCCTCGGCAGCTGCGGCAGGCTCCCGTTCCGGCTCCTCGGCAGCTGCGGCAGGCTGCCGTTCCGGCTCCTCGGCAGCTGCGGCAGGCTGCCGTTCCGGCTCCTCGGCAGCTGCGGCAGGCTCCCGTTCCGGCTCCTCGGCAGCTGCGGCAGGCTCCCGTTCCGGCTCCTCGGCAGCTGCGGCAGGCTCCCGTTCCGGCTCCTCGGCAGCTGCGGCAGGCTCCCGTTCCGGCTCCTCGGCAGGTGCGGCAGGCTCCCGTTCCGGCTCCTCGGCAGGTGCGGCAGGCTCCCGTTCCGGCTCCTCGGCAGCTGCGCCAGGCTCCCGTTCCGGCTCCTCGGCAGCTGCGCCAGGCTCCCGCTCCGGCTCCTCGGCAGCTGCGCCAGGCTCCCGTTCCTTCTCCTCGGCAGCTGTGCCACCCGTCCCCGCTCCGGCAGCGCTCGTCCAGCGGCCGCCACCCGGGACTGCCGCATGGTGGCCAACGGAGGCGCCCAAGTAAAGGTCAAATTTTGCCCCCTCGTTTTTTTCCCCCTGTTCACAAGTCACTTAATTTTTCACCTGTTCTCACACGTTGTTCCACGGCTCCAATTAAGTCACGTCTAGTCAAACCTGCCCCCAAGCCACCATGTTCAGTACCAGCCATTTTCCCTAGTTCACCTTCCCGAGACCTTGTGCACTCTGCCACTCCCGTACCCTCTACTCCCAAACCTCAATGGCGGCAGGCTGAGGAAACTACTGCAGGCTCCCGTTCCTGCTCCTCGGCAGCTGCGGCAGGCTCCCGTTCCTGCTCCTCGGCAGCTGCGGCAGGCTCCCGTTCCTGCTCCTCGGCAGCTGCGGCAGGCAACCCTATTGCCTGGCCCCTGCATTACCATTGGGTTCGTCACCGTGGCCGTCCGCCTGAATGGCCCTGTAGAGACCCTGGTGCTTGGCGTCCTGGACGACCTCCTGAGTCGCTCGGCCGGGCACCTCACCTCGGGTGGCCTGGATGGCCACCGGACTAACCTGAGGGGTGGACTCTTAAAACGTTTTGTCTGAATCTTTTTGGCACAAATCTGATTCCCTTGTAACAACTGCATATACTGCATATAGCGGGACCGCGAAGCAAGAACTGTGATACAGCGGAGGGTTATTGTATCTGTATTCCGTGATGATAAATCGCAGTGACTCATTGTTCCAGGACTGGAACTCATTGTTTCCATGACATGTGCATCCTGGGACTCACATAGTCTGAAGTGTAAAATGATCTACGTAATTCATCTCAAAGGTGTTGAAAAATGATCATAAATTCCCATAACCTCACTCCCAAAGGCCTCTTTATACTCCTGCACTCGCGCGGCTGACAACGGCCGCATTGCATCACGTGACCGACGAATTGGCCCGCGCGCCACCACTGCGTAGCTTGACACGCACACGGCAAAAAATTGTTGCTGCGCGTCGAACGCCGCGGAGATCATCTCTCGTGATTGGTCCGTTTTAGTCACATGCTGTAGTCAGCGTGCCCTTTGGTTCTATATACCATCTACGCCGCCGCCTTCTCGATCGATTTTTCAGCATAATTCAACGTATCATCTGGTCATCTAGGTCCTTTTGTTCAAGCAGACACTGTTCCACGGTCACCATTGTTGTTGCTTTGTTCCTTGTTATTGAAAGGAAAGTAAAAACGGCTACCGGAAATGTCCAAAAAAGTGCAGAGGAAACGCCACCCTGTGGTGTCCTAGCCAATACCAGCTGTAGCGACACCCCCGATTTGGAGGTGAACTGCAGTACATTTTCAAAACTGTGCGCGTGGGTTGCGCTCGAGTATCAAGGCAAACTACGCGTGGTACGGCCGCAGTGACATCAGCGTGGTCGCCATCCGCGCGAGTATAAAGAAGCCTTAAATCTTGTTTAAAGCCTTCCCAAGAGTTGAAGCTGTTATAGCTGCAAAGTGTAGACCGATGTCATATTAAACCTATGGATTAAGAATGGGATATCACTTAAATTCATATGTGAGTCAAGACAGGTGCATACTTATGGCAATGCACTGTATCTGTGGTGCCTCTGGTCTTACAGGACAGAGCGGATTTCCTTTGTGTGACATGAACTTGCACCACTTCTTTGCAGCATTTCTTTCTTGTAGTTGTTTTGGGATTTGTAGTTTTTTTTGTTTGCAGCATTTTTCGTTTTCTGTTTTTTTTTTGTGTGTGATTGCAGCACATTTATCTTGCAGCATTTTTATTTTGCTGTTTTATTTGCTTGGGTGTTTTTTGTTTTGCGTCATTACTGCTATGGAGCATATGCACATTTGCGCCTGTAGGTCACTGTACAAACCAGATTAGTGAATGTTCTATAAAAAGTGCAAAATTATAAAACTGAAACTGTTCAAATGTCAACGTTCTTTTGTGTTCAAAAGTGTAATAATAATTCTAGCCTTTACAAAATCTTTCAGAAATTAATTGTACCACAAGGTGGCGCTTCGATGTAATAGTTGGAAAAATGTCATGTTTGAGACTACAGTGGAATGGCACATGACCAGAAAGAGCCAATTATAAGGCGTCACCTTTAGAAAAAAAAGCTGAGCTTTTGCGGCTATTTTTAAAATGTATCTAATATTGTAATCATGGAAATTTCCAAAATCAACTGTAATTTAATTAGACATTTTCTCCCATTAATGTAATGGATTACAATTGGTCACAATTTTTAAATTAAATAACATAATCATGGCGGCACGGTGGACGACTGGTTAGAGCGTCAGCCTCACAGTTCTGAGGAGCGTGGTTCAATCCCCGGTCCCGCCTGTGTGGAGTTTGCATGTTCTCCCCGTGCCTGCGTGGGTTTTCTCCGGGCACTCCGGTTTCCTCCCACATCCCAAAAACATGCATTCATTGGGGACTCTAAATTGCCCGTAGGTGTGAATGTGAGTGCGAATGTTGTTTGTTTGTTTGTGCCCTGCGATTGGCTGGCAACCAGTTCAGGGTGTACCCCGCCTCCTTCCCGATGATAGCTGGGATAGGCTCCAGCACGCCCGCGACCCTAGTGAGGAGAAGCGGCTCAAAAAATGGATGGATGGATGGATAACATAATCATTACATGTAATTTTAACTGTACCCAGAAGCAGGCAGAGGCTGAAGAGGTTTGTGGAGAATGGTTTATTGTGAAGGAAGTCAGAGGTGGATCCTTGAGGCGTACTGGCGGGTCGTCGAGACAAGGAGCGTGCGGCAGGCGATGGCGTGACCAGGTGGATGGCTTGGCGGCATGGTGGTAGAGGTCAGCAAGGCGGGGAACACAGAAGGAGCACTGAGGACAAGGAAGAACATGGAGGTCAGAAATATTGCGAGGACTGGCGTAGCTTACGTGTAAGTTGAGAGGCATTGTACCACGGTTGAACGTTAATGTTCTGGCAGTGGAGTCTTGCAGGCAGGCTTAAATGCAGGTGATGATGAAGGTTGATTGACAACAGGTGCGCGGCCGAGGTAGTGCTGATTACTGGGAAGAGAGCGAGAGAGAGAGAGGGCGAGAGGGGCGCAAAGCGCCACCCAAGCTCCAACAAAGGAACTGCAGGGCACACCTCATGACAGTACCCCCCCTCGTGGCGTCCTGCCCTGCTACCCAGGGTGAGCCGCGTAAAAGTCAGAAATCAGGGTGTCGTCAAGAATAAGCTTGCGGTAGATCCAGGAGCGTTCCCTGCGGACCATACCCCTCCCAGCCCACCAGGAACTGGTAACCCCTAACCCTGGGCCTCACATCAAGGATGCGTGACATTGTGAAGGCTAGATGGTCGTCGATAACGCGGGAGGGCAGAGAGGGTACGGCCGTAGGGCTAAGAGCGCAGGTGGAGACAGGCTTGATTAGTGACACATGGAAGAATCTTAAGAGATTGCAGATATTTTAGTTGAACTGACGTGGGATTGATGATTTTAGTGATCGGGACCGGACCAATAAAGCACGGAGTGAGTTTGCGGGAGTGGGAGGTCACGGGAGAAAGGCCAAACAGACTGACCCACATTGTACTCAGGCATAGGGGAGCGACGAAGGTCCGCAAGCCTTTTATTTCTCTCCGCAGACCGAGTTAAGGCCGCCCTGACGTCCTTCCAAATGTACTGGATCCTTTTTAGGTGATCCCTTACCGCGACAACCGCCACCGCATGCTCCTGTTCCCTAAATAATGGAGGTTGGAAACCGTAGCAGGCCATGAACGGAGACATACCAGTGGCGGAGCTGGTGAGGCAGTTGTGGGCGTATTCTATTAATGGGAGGAATGAGCTCCAGGAGGTGGGGTTGCGTGCGGCAACGCAGCGAAGGCCCGACTCCAGTGACTGATTTGTCCTCTCCCTCTGGCTGTTGCTCTGTGGATGGTATCCAGAAGACAAGCTGGCTGCTGCGCCCACCGCTTTACAGAACTCTTTCCAAACAAGGGAGGAGAACTGAGGACCTCAGCCTGAGACGATGCCGATGGGGATTTTCTGGAGTTTGAAGACATGATTGACAAGGAGGTTAGCAGTTTCAAAGGCTAAGGGTAGCTTGTGGATGGGTATGTAATGGAAGTATTTGTAAAATCGATCGATAATAGTAAAAATGATAGATGATACCTTCAGAGGGGGTAGGACGATAACGAAGTCCAAGGCGATGTGGGACCAAGGGCGACTCGGGATAGGTAAGGGGCGCAATTCTTCCCTCGGGCACAGACGGAGCAGTGTCTTTCATCAGGCTAGGACACCAGAAGTGTTGTTGTACGAATTGAATGGTGCGGGTGATTCCGGGGTGACAGGTGAGTTTTGAACTGTGGGCCCACCGGAGAAAGTCACAACGTGCCAAGTCGGGTACGAACAAGCGGTTAGGAGGTCCAGTCTTAGGATCCGGTTTCTCATTTTCTTTTTCCTTTGTATTGTTTCGGTCAAGAATTTTCATTTGGGTGCATCACTAATTGTGAGATCATTATATTTGCAATACCCGAAGGGAAAAGTAATGTATTTCTCCATGATGTTTATCGTTGTTAAATAAACCTTCTTTCTTATAATGTAAATCATTTTGGTCTGGTCCCGTTCTGTACATTTAGTAACTTTAATACAATAAGTATCGAGTCATATCGAATATTGACATTAAGGACATTAAGAAAAACATTGTGATATCAAACTTAGGCCATATCGCCCAGCACTTCTGACAAGCAGAACAACGCCCTCGGGCCGGATTGGACCGTATGTTTGATACCCCTGACCTAGAACAAACTGCAGGTTCAACTTTAATACATACTCTGAAGTAAGAGTTGCATGCACTTTACTGAATCACAAACGTAATGGTAGGAAATAGAGCGAGCTGAAATACTACACGATTTGCTTTTCTCCTTGAACTAAAATCTTGCTTGAGGCAGAACACAAAGCACTTTTGAGACAAAGTAGTGTGTCACAACAGAACAACGGGGTGCATGACAAATGTACAACAGACTATCACATTCACACAGCAAAATAATTATTGTCTCTTAATTCCGAATAGGCCTACATGGAGAACATGAAGCTCGATCATATAATTAAAAGAAACTACTTTTAGAGAGCTGATTGAAGGAGTGTAAGAAGGGCTAAGGACAAACCTTTCTCTGTTTTGTGTGATCAGAATCATCTTTATTTGCCAAGTATGTCAAAAACACACAGGTTTACATAACCCAAAAATAATGTTTTATGTTGGCCTTGACAGAGGTCTGCATGATCAGACAGTACTTTGGTTACCGTTAGGAGGAATACCTGGGTTGTGTCCTTTCTGTAGTGTTAACATAAGGTAGTCCAGCTACTATTATTGTCTAAAACGTGAATTTTAGGTTAATTAAAGATTTTAAAAATGGATTAACACTTGACATATCTGGTTTGGTTATAACAAATGATGATAATCGTGTGTTATTTTCTGCTTTGTCGTGGGCCTGCATGAACACACCCTAATATACTCAACATTTGGATCAATATAGAAGTACAGTAGTTTATCATAGAAACTGGATAGTTGCATTGATGGGAAGCTCTTTACAGAAAACAAGTCCCATATTCATGTGCTTTATATGTCAAAACACTTTAAAGGGGAGCTTACATTTCCCCCTTCAGCAGTAATTAGCTGTTTCATATCTTTTATAGCAGTCATTAAGCATTATCAGTGCACAGTCCGCACTTATATCTTTAATGAGCATCCAACTGAATTGTCAGTTTGAGACCAGATGGGTCATCATTCCCATACAATGGATCTGTTAATGATTTAACCCAGCTGTGCCTTCAAACTCCATCTTTGAAAACAATGAGTAATCAGATCATCTAGACTCATTTTTTTCATTTCCTCTGATCTTTTTATAACAGGTGTTTCTGCAGCACTAATTGTAAATGGTTATTAGCTGTGAAACCATTGGGGTATCAATTACCTCCTGTGTTTCACAATATAATTCTGAATTGACCTATTCAGATTATTGAAACACCTGGGGCCACAGGAAAAAGCGAGGCAGCTTGATCATACTTATAGATATCTACCTGATACATGTAGTCCATCAAAACTGAGCAAACCACTCTGCATCCTTTATGGTGATTGTGGCTGGAGCTGTGGGTGTGATTTAGGACCAGTACACACATACGCCCACTGTTAATTGGGCCAATTTTACACCTAATTCCCCTCCTCTTATTAAAATCAGTAAAGGTCTGATTATCAAATGTCTTGAACAATTATTCTGACCAATTATCCTGTGGTGTGGTTAATGTGATATTTCTTCCCCAATCTTCTTTGGAAAATGGTTAAAAGGATCAAGCTGTTGCTGGATTTCACAAATGGAGGAGCAACTGGTTGTGTTGTATTTGTATATGATCTCCAAGTCATTAACCACAATAAAATTGACAAGGAGAAGAATTTGCCAGCGAAATGTACAGTGGATAGTCTACTACACCCGTATTCAAGTACCAGTTCTTTTTTTTTAAATATATACTCATTCATTCATTCATTCATCTTCAGTTCTGCTTATCCTCACTAGTAGTATATATTAAAAATAAAAAAGATGTATAAAAAAAGATAAATCATTTCAAAACATCCACCATTCATGTGACCAAAAACCTACACAATTCAATTGAATTCAAAGAAAAATCTTTTTGGAGACTGGAAGTAAAACTAAACAACTAAAATAATGTGGTTGCACAACTTTGCACACCCTGTAATAACTCTTATGGGGCTGTGTTAAGAGTTAATCAGTCAAAAGGCTCTGATTATCCCCCCAAAAAGTTAAAAATTTTTTGGTAGGTTGTTGCATCCTTGTTTTGTGCCATTGTCATATTGTGAATTTATGTCCCACTATTTCTGATGATTGACGAAAATGAGCATTATGTGAATGAAAACTGTTCCGTTAGATTCTTAGATCAGCTGCAACTGTCTAGCTGCCATACTTTATCACTTGTTATCAAACGGTAGAGTTTTATAGTTGTTGTATATACTGTTTACTATGTTACGTTTGAGCATTTTATATTAGATCTCTGGTTAATTTTATTTTATACCTGTATGCTATTTATTATTAAAAAAGAGGTGTGTGGTGTAGCACTAATGATCATTACCTCTCTTCATTTGTCATTAAGGTCAAGAGAGTGTTAAGAGTTTAATTTTTTTTAACATAATCCACTAGTTAACATCTGACAATAAATGTACAGAACGGGACCAGACCAAAATGATGAAGACAATAATGCTTTACTTAAGTAAAGTATGACACACATGGCTCTGGGATTCATAATACCAGAAATGGGCACGTATAATAGTTTCACATTTCACATCGTTTGAATTATATATCAAGCAATGGGCCCGATCATACTGATAGATGATTCCCTGTCACCTCGACCCCGGATAAGAGGAAGACAATGGATAGAATTCCTTTGAATTAACATATACATCACATAAAATGTCATACTTGTGCAAGAAACCATAGAGATTCCTCCTTTGACTTCAAATTTGCATTTGAGTGTTCTCTCTGCAGCGATTAATTAGATATGGCAATGAATAACAGATTAACATAAAAAGAAATGATAAGTACAATTTCATACGTTGAGATAGTAGAGTATTTTCAAATTAGCAATGCCGAGCACACATTTTTGCACACAGCTCGAAAGCACACCACCAAATAAAAAGAAAGGTGAAGCTGAAAAAGAGGAAATGTTTACTGGCAAGACTTATACTGTACTATACAATATTTTTTCACCTCTGAAGATGAAAGTTTTGGCATTCAGCAGCTCAGTACTAAAACTGCCATTGTTAATGGTCCTGACAAAGGAATTTGTTCAAACTACTTGATTTAACGCTTCTGGTTTTGATACATCCTTTTTTTTTTTTTTTTTTGTATTTACTGTATCTACCGTGTATTATGGTCTTTCTAGTACCCAGATCTTTTTCTTTGTTATACAAATTAAATACAGAACATTTAATGATTCGTCATATTCAGTCATTGGTTCTCAGGCCAAAACATTTGACTCTTTTACTGCTAGTCCAGCATGACTCTGAGCCAACTTGTAACTGTAAACTGCCAGTAATCAATGATTTCCTGGCTAATTTTGAGAGATAATTGTAATAAAACCTTCCCAAGTATTGTGTCGACAGAATGTCCAGAGACAACTAGAGATAAGCACACAGGACAAATACCGGTACTGCTTGAAAGGTATTAAAGCGAGACAGGAGACCTATGAACATTGAGCTGGTACAGTTATGACTATTACTGTGTAGTGATCCCTTGAGATACTGTAGTATATTTTAATAGTAACACAATCAGAGTTCCTTTGCACAGGTCAAAGGGTGGGAGACCTGTATTCACTCAAACTATCTTTTCTTTGTACGTCTAAATCCAAGGACATCCTTAAATAAGTTATATGGATAGTGGGATTTCCGGCTAGTCCTTGACCGAAACCTGACTGGTATTTACAACCGGGGTCAGGTCATCAGAGAGGACTGGTTTTCATTATCGCAACCAAGGGCCCCAGGGAGGGGGGAAATTGACAGAGTAAAGACACACCCGCAGGGGAGTGCAAGTCCAAATATGGTCATGAGGAACGGCCCTCTCACGGGTGCCCCAACGAGGGGCTAATTCCACGCCCAGAGAATTAAACCTTGATAAACTGAGATCCAGGGATTTTTCGGGGGCTTTTTCGTCGTTCTGACAATGTAGCAGCTGCTAGGACACTAAGGCCTGTTCAATAAATCGAATTACCCCAAAAGCCAAGTGTCTCGAAGTCTTCATTCACCCCATGCCAGACGGAAGTCGAAGTTCTCCCGGGAGCTCAATCGACTCAGAAGCACAGGTGCAAGAAATTAACCACAATACCATTTTATTCGTTCTGTCATCATGCTCATAATTCAAAACGCTCGTATCTCAAATAATCTTTGCCCATTTAAATGACTGAAATTGCCATTAGTCCATCTCAGCCTCCACATCATAAACTAACGTTATTGCATTTGTGTTTTGAAATAAGGAATACTATCATTCTATAATGTACTTTATAAACACATTTTACAATAAAAGAATTTAATAGCAAAAAAAATATATTTTTATGCATCATGATTTAATGCTGCTATCCAACTCATTGTGCTGCTCCTTCTGGTGTGCCTGCCTTGGGCACCGAAAGGTAATATAATCCTGTACATTCATGCAGATACAAATAAAGAAGAATAGTGCTTCTTCTTCTTCTACCGTTGCCTACTACAGCTGTAAGTGGCTCAGCAAGAGGCTGTACCATTAGTCATATTTGGTAGAAGATACAAAATACATTATATGATCTCATCCTTCTACCAATATACTCACTATTTCTCCTCTGGATGTGTCCAAACCATCGAAGTCTGCTCTCTCTAACTTTGTCTCCAAAACATCGAAACTTGGCTGTCCCTCTGATGAGCTCATTTCTAATTTTATCCAACCTGGTCACTCCGAGAACGAACCTCAACATCTTCATTTCCGCCCCCTCCAGCTCTGCTTCCTGTCGTCTCTTCAGTGCCACTGTCTCTAATCCGTACATCATGGCTGGCCTCACCACTGTTTTATAAACTTTGCCCTTCATCGTAACAGAGACTCTTCTGTCACATAACACACCTGACACCTTCCTCCACCCGTTCCAACCGGCTTGGACCCGTTTCTTCACTTCCTGACCACACTCACCATTGCTCTGGACGGTTGACCCCAAGTATTTAAAGTCCTCTACCCTTGCTATCTCTTCTCCCTGTAGCCTCACACTCCCCCCACCGCCCCTCTCATTCATGCACATATATTCTGTTTTACTAAAGCTAATCTTCATTCTTCTGCTTTCCAGTGCATGACTCCATCTTTCTAACTGTTCCTCAACCTGCTCCCTGCTTTCACTGCAGATCACAATGTCATCTGCAAACATCATGGTCCATGGGGATTCCAGTCTAACCTCGTCTGTCAGCCTATCCATGACCACTGCAAACAGGAAGCGGCTCAGGGCTGATCCCTGATGCAGTCCCACCTCCACCTTAAATTCGTCTGTCACACCTACAGCACACCTCACCGCTGTTCTGCTGCCCTTGTACATGTCCTGTATTTTTCGAACATACTTCTCTGCCACTCCAGACCTCCACATGCAGTACCACAGTTCCTCTCTGAATACTCTGTCATAGGCTTTCTCTAGATCTACAAAGACACAATGTAGCTCCTTCTGACCTTCTCTGTACTTTTCCATCAACATCCTCAAGGCAAATAATGCACCTGCGGTACTCTTTCTCGGCATGAAACCATATTGTTGCTCGCAAATACTCACTCCTGTCCTGAGTCTAGCCTCCACTACTCTTTTCCTATAACTTTATAACTTGTGTGGCTCGTCAACTTTATTCCTCTATTGTTCCCACAGCTCTGCACATCACCCTTGTTCTTAAAAATGGGCACCAGCACACTTTTCCTCCATTCCTCAGGCATCTTCTCACGCGTTAGAATTCTATTGAACAAGTTGGTCAAAGACTCCACAGCCACCTCTCCTAGATGCTTCCATACCTGCACAGGAATGTCATCAGGACCAACTGCCTGTCCATTTCCATTTCCTTCCCATCTCTATCCCTCTGTCTGGCCAGCCTGTAAAGATCCTTTTCTCCTTCTTTAGTGTCCAACCTGCCATACGTGTCATCATATGCCTTTGCCCTGTGTTGCATCTCAATGTATTCCTTTCACCTCTCCTCGGTCCTCTCAGTGTCCCACTTCTTCTTAGCTAACCTTTTTCCTTGTATGATTTCCTGTAGTGTGAGGTTCCACCACCAAGTCTCCTTCTCTTCTTTCCTGCCAGAAGATACACCAAGTACTCTCCTGCCTGCCTCTCTGATCACCTTGGCTGCAGTGGTCCAGTCTTCTGGAAGCTCCTCCTGTCCACCGAGAGCCTGTCTCACCTCTTCCCGAAAAGCTCCACAACACTCGTCCTCTCTCAGCTTCCACCACATGGTTCTCTGCTCTGCCTTTGTCTCCCTAATCTTCCTCCCCACCACCAGAGTCATCTTACACACCACCATCCTATGCTGTCTAGCCACAATCTCCCATACCACAACCTTACAGTCGGTAACCTCCTTCAGATTACATCGTCTGCACAAGATGTAATCCACCTGTGTGCTTCTACCTACGTTCTTGTAGATCACCCTATGTTCCTGCCTCTTCTGGAAAAAAGTGTTCACTACAGCCATTTGCATCCTTTTTGCCAAGTCTACCACCATCTGTCCCTCCAAGTTCCTTTCCTGGATGTCGTACTTACCCATCACTTCTTCATCATCCCTATTTCCTTCACCAACATGTCCATTACAATCTGAACCAATCACGACTCTCTTTCTCTGTCTGGGATGCTCAGAACTACTTCGTCTAGCTCCTTCCAGAATTTCTCTTTCACCCCTCGGTCACATCCTACCGGTGAGGCATAGCCACTAATCAGTTTATACATCCATCCATCCATCCATTTTCTGAGCCGCTTCTCCTCACTAGGGTCGCGGGCCTGCTGGAGCCTATCCCAGCTATCACTGGCCAGGAGGCGGGGTACACCCTGAAATGGTTGCCAGCCAATCGCAGGGCACATACAAACAAACAACCATTCACACTCACATTCACACCTACGGGCAATTTAGAGTCTCCAATTCATGCATGTTTTTTGAGATGTGGGAGAAAACCGGAGTGCCCGGAGAAAACCCACGCAGGCACGGGGAGAACATGCAAACTCCACACAGGCGGGGCCGGGGATTGAACGCCAGTCCTCAGAACTGTGAGGCTGACGCTCTAACCAGTCGCCCACCGTGCCGCCCAGTTTATACGTAACATCCTCAATTCCAAGTTTCAGCCTCATCACTCGATCTGATACTCTTTTCACCTCCAAGACATTCTTAGCCAACTCTTTTTTTTAAATAACACCGACTCCCTTTATCTTCCCATCTACACCATGGTATAATAATTTAAACCCTGCCCCTAAACTTCTAGCCTTACTGCCTTTCCACCAGGTCTCCTGGACACACAATATATCGACCTTTCTCCTAATCATCATGTCAACCAACTACCGAGATTTTCCTGTCATAGTCCCAACATTCAAAGTCCCCACATTCAGTTCTAGGATCTGTGCTTTCCTCTTCTCTTTCTGCCGAAGAACCCGCTTTCCACATCTTCTTCGACTTCGACCCACAGTAGCTGAATTTCCAACGGAGCCCTGCATCCCGGTGGCGGATGTTGTTAACCCGGGCCACGACCGATCCGGTATAGAATTCTTTGGATGAAATATCATATCAATATTTGTTTGGCAAGGTTTTAAGCCGAATGCCCTTCCTGACGCAACTTTCTGTATTTATCCGGGTTTGTGACCGGCATACAGTTTGCACTGGTTTGTGCCCCCCATAGGGCTCCATTAACAGTGAAATTTTAGTTACAGCCTCACAATCGAGAGATCCCGGATTTAAATTTTGACTCTTGGCCAAAGTCAACCGTGATCGGCTCCAGATCATCCGCAACCCTATTGAGGAAAAGCAATATAGAAAATGGTTGGATATTTTTACAGCGTTTGTACTACTAGATCATATATTGTATGATGCGGCAATAGCAATAGTTACCCACATGAATGTTGATGTTACCAAGCAGCAAAGTGCCCCAATTTCTGTTGCATGTCAAGTCATTATATTCACCTGACCTGTATCTGCTTCGACTCTGTCCTCCTTAAAGTGTTACATCAGCCTACCGCTTTCACTATGATGCCCCGAAGCAGTGCTGATGTGGTGCAATTAGCTGTGAAAATGCTGGGGAGAATCCTTACAACCTTCTCGATCAAAAGCTTCTTGCTCCCCTTGCAGAAGTCAATTACCTGCCCTTATGTTCGGATTCAGCTCACTCGTCAATGAATTATTTGCATGATCATTGATGACAACCTGTCAACGTTTTTGGAGTAACACATTGACACCCATTGATACATGAAGGCGACCGAGAAAAGCCCGTTCTAACAAAATGTGCCCTATAATTTGTAATAACTAGATGAGAGACCAGCATGAGACATTTTTGAGGACATCTACTTTTTCAAATGAATTTCCCAAAACATATGAATAAACCTTGACACTATCTACATTCAGATGATGGTAAAATACAGTTTGTATTGCAGCAACAACAGCCATACTCCATTTGTGGGAGGATTTCATATAGATTTATCATATAGAATGCATTTCAGCAAAACGCTTATATTCTTAGAGAATTTCTTGTGAGAACTTGTTGAACAAGTACACTGCAAATCCCCTGGTAATTAATCCACAGATACCGTGAGAAAGGAGAAAACAGTCTTTGCTACTGTTAATGAATTACAAAATCAATACCAAATTTATTTGAGACTGTCCACAAATTACAAAATCAATGTTCACCTTAATCCCTATGGATGATAGCATTGTGACTCTTTCTTCAGAAGGGGAAACAACCAGCATTTATAGAGCTGGATAAGGGAACATACTTGCAAAAAAACAAAAACAAAAAAACAAACAAAATATATACAACAAATACATTACAGTGTATTGAGTTTTGGAAGAAAATAAGACAAATGTCGCAAAGTTATCAGTTTCTCTGATTTTGCCATTTAAAGTTTTTTTTGTTTGTTTTTAGTAAAATGAATTTTTATGTCATTCTATAACCAACTGACAACTAAGTCCCAAACTCCAATATTGTCATTTAGAGAATTTCGTTAAAGAAAATTAAAATACAATTTAATAAAACACCAGTATTTTCAGACCTCAATTAATGCAAAAAACAAACAAACAAACAAACAAAAAACAAAACAAAAACAAAGTTCATAGTTATTTAAATGACACATTACAAGTGTTACAAGTGTTTGAGTGGTTTGTGGTCTGTCTAGTCACCATTTCTCCATTTCAACTGTGTGTGAACCATTCAGAACTTGTGAACTCTTAACTTGTGCTCAGAAATAAAATAAAAAAATATATATTTGGTGAAAATACCCTGATTTTCCATCACAGCTTTTATGCATCTTGGCATGCTCTCCACAAGTCTTTCACATTACTCTTGGGTGACTTTGTGATTCCTGCCGCAATAATTCAAGGAGCTTAGTTTTGCTTGATGGCTAGTGACCATCCATCGTTCTCTTGATCTCATTCCAGACATTTTCAATGGGGTTCAGGTCTGGGATTGGAATGGACCACGACAAATTCCTGATCTGGTCGTCCTTCATCCACACTTTGATCGACCTATATGGAAGTGATTGAATTTGTTCATCAGCATAATTTCATTAATTCATTCATCTTCTGTTCTGCTTATCCTCAGTTGGGTCGCGGGCATGCTGGACCCTATCCCGCTAACTACAGGCAAGAGGTTGGGTAAACCCTGAACTGGTCGCCAGCCAATCACAGGGCACAAATAAACAAACAACCATTCACACTCACAATCACACCTACGGGCAATTTTGAGTCTTTAATTACCCTACCACGCATGTTTTTGGGAGGTGGGAGGAAACCAGAGTACCCGGAGAAAACCCAAGCAGGCACAGGGAGAACATGCAAACTCCACACAGGCGGGGCCGGGATTTGAACCCCGGTTCTCAGAAGTGTGAGGCGGATGTGCTAACCAGTCGTCCACCGTGCCGCCTCAGCGTAATTTATACATGAAAAAAAATGATGTGGATGATGTGAATCTAGACAGCCACTCAGGAACAGAACTTCACCAAGGCAGAATAGTGTAGCGTCAGAGGAAGTTGACGCTGGCCATCCCGGCATGCCGAGCAGCATTTTGAAAATCCATCCGTCCATCCATCCATTTTCTGAGCCGCTTCTCCTCACTAGGGTCGCCGGCGTGCTGGAGCCTATCCCAGCTGTCATTGGGCAGGAGGCGGGGTACACCCTGAACTGGTTGCCAGCCAATCGCAGGGCACATAGAAACAAACAACCATTCGCACTCACAGTCATGCCTACGGGCAATTTAGAGTCTCCAATGAATGCATGTTTTTGGGATGTGGGAGAAAACCGGAGTGCCCGGAGAAAACCCATGCAGGCACGGGGAGAACATGCAAACTCCACACAGGCGGGGCCGGGGATTGAACCCGGGTCCTCAGAACTGTGAGGCTGACGCTCTAACCAATCGTCCACCGTGCCGCTCATTTTGAAAATGTTTGGTGAAAATTACGTTTATCGTTATCGTTAATTGTTTATTATTCCCCTGTAGTTTTAGCAATTGTTATGTGTGTTTTACCTACCTGTTACTTGCTGCGGTGTCAATTTGTTTGTACTTTGAGTGGTTTGTGGTCTGTCTAGTCACCATTTCTCCATTTCAACTGTGTGTGAAGCTCATTTTTCTGGTTAGTTGTTGGCTATTGATTGCTCCAATAATAATTGTCATTCTCCAGCAAGATGAAGTCCATCTGACCATTTCCTGTTAGACTCAAGATCGCTGCATTGGATTGCAGGATGGCAACCACCCTCAAGGAAATCAAGGGCTTCACTACAGGCTTGTAGATGATGGAAGCAGAAGCTTGCTCAAAGCCGGGCAAGGAGCTGAAGAGGATGGATGGGCCCAATGGAGAGTGCCTTCTCTAAGGTGACTAGCAATTCTTGCCACCGGGGTCAGCTTGAAGAGGCGACAAGTGACCTCCGTCACCAAGAATGCCTGGAGCGGAGGGGAGTGAACTCTGCCACCAAGGGCTCGACGCAGAAGATACCAGCCCCCAGTGCCTTCTTGCTGCCACATGCAACAGAAAGAAGCCACATCAGCAGAAGACAATGAAGCTGCCACACTACAATGGAGAAGGACTCTCAGAGATGTACCTCATCCAAGTGCAGATGGCAGCAAGGTTCAATGACTGTTCAGCCAAAGAAACAGTAGTCCAAGTCACCCTTGCTTGCAAGGCAATGCTCGGCAAATCCTCACGAATCTCCAACCACAAGAGCAGCTTGTCTGGCGGCCTATGGAGGGAGCCCTGCGACGTTTTTGTAATCGCACGTATAACGACGACGCATGAGGAAAGCTGTTCAGCCGCCGTTACTCTAAAGCATGGTGACACTGTGGGAGAACTGTCACCAGTGATCACGCCCACCTCCCGCACCAAATCCCAGATGCGATTGGCTGTCTTGGTCAAGTTCACAGACTGTAACTCAATCAACAGCAAGATAAATGTAAGACAGTACAAGGTCCTAAATGGACACAATAGAGCAGGGGTGTCAAAGGTTAAGGGAGTCCAATCCGGCCCTTTGGGATTTTTTTGCCTGTCAGGCAATTTTAAATCCATTTGTACATACAGGCTCTTATTTTGAAAGTCATCTTTTGTTTTGACACAAGCACCATGGAACCGGAAGAGTTGGGACTCGTGTGATACATGCATCTAGCTGAGAGAGCAAAAAGATCACTTCTAATTCATTTATACTGTAAGAAACTTTGTGTAGCTCCTGCAAAGGCAATAATTTCATGTGCAAATGTGCATGAAGTTACTTGGGACATGTTTATTAAAATGCTTTAGTGAGTTGAACAAGCTAATTTGATGCATTCCAATAGTTGGAGATGGGTTGCTAATAGTTTATGTAGACTAATGCTTACCTCATATAGATTCAATCTGAGTATTTTTAGGGGCGGATGTGGATTAGTTGTTAGAGTGGGTCGTCCAGTGACGGTTCAAATAATGTACATGGGTTGCCCTTCAAACTCTGCAGATAGAAGTGCACGAATTATCCCAACTACTCATTAAACCTGTGTAGCGTATATTGGCGTTTGGATAAAACATAATTTACTTAAGAAATAAATTCATCAAAGGTGAACGTCTGCATTAAATCCGGTTTAGTCCGAGAGACGTTTAACGTCAGAATCAAACGAATTTTGTTTCGTGAAGGGCACCACGTCTCTTTTTTTATATGTGTTAAATGTAGGAAAAGCGATGAGAAACCTTTTATCAGTCTCATAATCTAAAGGTTGCTACACTTAAAAAATATGAGTTCTAGATTACAGAGGTTCATTTGTTTAACTCCCAAACACACACAAAACACAACACAGAGTGGGATTTTATAGAATATTTCATGAAAGCTACGAGGGCTCTATAGGGCAACGCACGGAAGGGTCTAACTACAGAAAGAAAATAAGACTAAGGGAACGAAAGGGAAGATATGACCGTGTGTTGCTGAAATAAAGTTTAAAGTGTGAGCGTTTAATGCGTTCGGTCAGAGCAAGAGAGAGAGAGCAAAGTTGAGATTTTGTGTGAAACTAGTAATTTCCCCAAAATTAATAGGCACTAGTATTGTACATCCTAACAACGGTGGTACTTACGACCGTAGGTTCGTTGGCCTTTGGGGATAGTCTTTTCTCCACACATCTCAGGAGGATAACGAAGCAGGATTGGTTGAAGAAGAAAAAGAATGCAGAAAAATAAAACAAAAAACAAAAAATGCGGAAGAAGAAAAATTGTTGTCCTCTCGGGGTGCGTTCGTAACCTTCCTGCCGATTTAACTGGTGGTGGGCTGTGTGCGTGACCGGTACGGGATGCTAGTAGTTGCTTCCTGAGGCTCCACCGATCGATCGCGGCTAGGAAAAGCGATCAAAGCCACATGGCCGCCTTCTTCGATCAAAAACGCCACCGTCGGGTTGAGGCGGGCGCTCGCGCACTTAGTGGCGCCTGGTGGCACCGGAGGACAACAGAAAAGGAGGGGGGTTGACCGAAGTCACCCCGTGGCTGGTGAGATTAGCCGGCCAGGACCGCAAAAAAGCAGGTCACAAGAGGAAAAAAAAGACAAGAGACCTATAAGAGGTGGGAGCCAAAGGTTAAATACCCAGGGAGTGTGTGTAAGGGACGTAGAGACTGGAGGAAGACCACACCCATCAGCTTGAACCTACTCTACAATTTTGACCCATAAAATGGGTTTAATAATCATATTTTAATCTTAAAACACTCCCAACTTGGTACTCTTACTCATACTGTAGATCAAGCATATAGAGTGATTGTTTAAACTTCGCGGCACGGTGGCCGACTGGTTAGAGCGTCAGCCTCACAGTTCTGAGGTGCGGGGTTCAATCCCCGTCCCCGCCTGTGTGGAGTTTGCATGTTCTCCCCGTGCCTGCGTGGGTTTTCTCCGGGTACTCCGGTTTCCTCCCACATCCCAAAAACATGCATGAATTGGAGACTCTAAATTGCCTGTAGGCATGACTGTGAGTGCGAATGGTTGTTTGTTCCTATGTGCCCTGCGATTGGCTGGCAACCAGTTCAGGGTGTACCCCGCCTCCTGCCCGATGACAGCTGGGATAGGCTCCAGCACGCCCGCGACCCTAGTGAGGAGAAGCGGCTCAGAAAATGGATGGATGGATGGATGTTTAAACTTCAGCCTTGGCAAATCAACTGTTTATGGTTCAATGCAACACTTCATGCTGTTGGGCTTCAAATCAAGACCAACAGTTCTCAAAATCTTGCAGCTGCACCTGTAAAGTTGACACACTGACACAGACATCAAAGCATACATTTGGAATATTTCTATAATATAATTATAATAATTAGTTAATATCAGGCGGCACGGTGGCCGACTGGTTAGAGCGTCAGCCTCACAGTTCTGAGGACCCGGATTCAATCCCCGGCACCGCCTGTGTGGAGTTTGCATGTTCTCCCCGTGCCTGCGTGGGTTTTCTCCGGGCACTCCGGTTTCCTCCCACATCCCAAAAACATGCATTAATTGGAGACTCTAAATTGCCCGTAGGCATGACTGTGAGTGCGAATGGTTGTTTGTTTCGATATGCCCTGCGATTGGCTGGCAACCAGTTCAGGGTGTACCCCGCCTCCTGCCCGATGATAGCTGGGATAGGCTCCAGCACGCCCGCGACCCTAGTGAGGAGAAGCGGCTCAGAAAATGGATGGATGGATAGTTAATATCAAAACAGACATTTGGCGTTCCATTGTTGATCTGTCCAAGCTTGGTCTTCTTGGAGAGACTTATCCCCCAACATTTTGGTCGCTATCTTCAAAAGACCAGCTCTACACCCTTGGCAGGGTCCTCGAGAGTGCATGGGAGTTCGCCCAACCAGTCTACATTTGTTTTGTGGAATTGGAGAAGGCGTTCGACCGTGTCCCTCAGGAGCTCCTGTGGGGGGTGCTTTGGGAGTATGGGGTACCGAACCCCCTGATATGGACCGTTCAGTCCCTGTACGACCGGAGTCAGAGTTTGGTCCGCATATCCAGCAGTAAGTCGGACTCTTTCCCGGTGAGGGTTGGACTCCTCCAAGGCTGCCCTTTGTCACCGATTCTGTTTATAACTTTTATGGACAGAATTTCTAGGCGCAGCAGAGGCATAGAGGGGGTCCGGTTTGGTGGCCTCAGTATTGCATCTCTGCTTTTTGCAGATGATCTGGTTCTGTTGGCTTCATCAATTTATATTATAGATCAGGCTGGTGCGTTGCAATAACATAATGTGGCTCCCGCCAGTATTGATGGTAAAGACAGCTTGAGTGACATGGATCATTTGTGAAAGAACCAAAAAAATAACTCTGAAGACATTAAGATGGGCGGCACGGTGGACGACTGGTTAGAGCGTCAGCCTCACAGTTCTGAGGACCCGGGTTCAATCCCCGGCCCCGCCTGTGTGGAGTTTGCATGTTCTCCCCGTGCCTGCATGGGTTTTCTCCAGGCACTCCGGTTTCCTCCCACATCCCAAAAACATGCATTAATTGGAGACTCTAAATTGCCCGTAGGTGTGAATGTGAGTGCGGATGTTTGTTTGTTTGTATGTGCCCTGCGATTGGATGGCAACCAGTTCAGGGTGTACCCCGCCTCCTGCCCGATGACAGCTGGGATAGGCTCCAGCACGCCCGCGACCCTAGTGAGGAGAAGCGGCTCAGAAAATGGATGGATGGATGGACATTAAGATGCATTTGTTAGTTTTCATGGAAAAGGCATATTAAGCAATATTAGAAAAATGTATGCTAATCATGAAATTTTATTTAGGACACATAATGATAAAGAGATTTTTACATTAAAAGTGTGGAAAAATATCACTTTAGAAACTATTTTTAACATTAGAAAAATAATAACTGGCAATAATTCAAATACTCATAACAGTCAAATTGAGTTTTAAAATGAATGAAATTCAGTCCAAATTATCAAATTATATGAAGATGACCCATATGTAGGCGGCACATTGGGCCGACTGGTTAGCACATCCACCTCACAGTTCTGAAGTTGAGGGGTTCAAGTCCGAGCTCTGGCTTTCCTGCGTGGTTTTTCTCCAGGTACTCCAGTTGTTTTTTTCCCCACATTTAAAAAACATGCATAGTAGGTTAATTGAAGACTCGAAATTGATCATGAGTTTGAATGGTTGTTTGAATGTTGTTTCTATATGTGCCCTGCGATTGGCTGGTGACCAGTCCAGGGTGTACCCTGCATCTCGTCCAAAGTCAGTTGGCATAGGCTCCAGCACACCTGTGACCCTAGTGAGGATTGCATTACATATTATGTTTCGCATATTTTGGCCACTTTATTTAGTTTGCGATTAAAATAACAGCACCTTCTTATTAGCCACCAATATTGGATGAACAAAACTTTATGCTAATGTTAATCTAAGAAACATTTATGCGAATATTTATCCCATGGTTAAATAGTTTGTTTGAACCTTACATCCAATTTTTGAAAGTGATTCTTAAATGAACTTCAACCAGTTTGTTTCTCAAAGCAGCTAACTAATAACAGCAAGAGATGTGGATCATTAATTCATGAGTTTTGGGGGTGGCACTTGCGTTGTGTTGACGCCTCAGAGGAGGGTAATTAAACGGATAGAGTTGTTTCAATGCAGTAAAACTCACTTGGGAGCTGTGTCTTTTGTTGCTCATGAGAGCCTTTAAAATGAATACATCCCATAAAATACTGTGTGTTTATTACATAAAATCCCACTTCAAAGAGTGAAAGGAGGAGATGAGGTGTGGTTGGTTGATCATCAATACGTTGTTCTCCTGGGTATGTCAGATTTTACTGTATCATGTCTTAAATTGTTTAAAGGAGACATGTTGCATTTTTTGACAACTGAAAACATATTTTTTCATTACGTTTGTGACATGCTATCATCAAAATACCCCAAGGATAAAGAATTACTGTACACTTGACACGATATTTCTTATCTGGCTAAAAATGATGCCGTTCAAGAGGATCGTTCTGCCAAGTGAGCCAGTCACATACTCCTGGGCCAATGGGGAGTATGAATTACAGTACATTACCGTGAGAGCCATGGGCGGAGCTAGGGGTGGCTGCACGTAGCGCTCCAAATCTAAACAAGTAAAGCACACAGAAGGCCCCACAAAGACAGAATGTATTCTAGTTTCCCTCACGGAGGCAGCACCAAACCGCCGAATTATACCTGTCAGTTGTGCCGATACTTGTATCTGGCATCGGACACATCAGCAAACACAATTTAGCCCCCACTGCCAATGTGCCAAAACTTCACTGAGCAATTAACTAAGCTAGTGCTGTAAAATAATGCTAATCTGTGCATCCAACGAAACTAACTACAGCTCTGCTTATCTATGGTGCAAGGTTTCACCTCTCCGTACCCTGACTACAAATTAATGGCCACCATTGGCTAATTTAACGATATAGTGGGGCGAACCTCCAAAACAGCTCACTCACAAACACATTTAAATAACTAGCCAGACAACAAAAGCTGTATTTGTTCATTTTATTTATGCAAGCGAACTGTTTGTCCCTTTTAAGATGCTTTGATTACATATTTAGAGGGTTATTTTTTTAAGTCAATGTACTACTATATTATGCACCATATCCTCCATCTCCATTTTGAAGCCAAATATGGTCTTTTGCACAAAGGTGAACCCATCCACCTCTGTTGCCTTTCCCATGCCAGTATGTAACACAACATTGCTTAAAATATGAATAGACAAAACAGCAATGTTGAATATCTTGTTAGTGCTACTTCTCTGACTTCATAAAGTACCCAGGTAATAAAAAAAATAGCCAGGGTTGCATACAAAAAGATATGAATTCTCGCAGTTGTTGGTTCAACATAGGTTCAGCAACCTGAGGCAAAGGGACACTGTTGTAGCATTTCCTGGCAGTGTATGCAGCCCTGCATCAACACTTGCCACACCAAAGCATTCTTGTGAAAACAGATGTATAAATTTATTTGAGAGACGCAAGAAACCAGTCCATGGCACTACGAGGAAAGTCTCACACATCTTAAATCAGCTTGACAGGACTTTGCGCTATGTTTGTTTTCATTTGCTCTGGTTAATGCTCATTGCTGACATTTACAAAAAAATTCAACTGGAGAATTAAACGAGCCACAACAATTTCTTGTCGTAGTCAAGATGCCAGGAGATTGAAAAACTATGTCAGTCATAAAGATATTATTTTATTGGCAGAGTGTGTGACAGATATTGAAACACAAGGGTCTCAGAAGGAATTATATCCAAATGTGAGATTATCTGACCAGTTGTGCTATAGATAAACATAATTAAGAGTGTAACTTGGATTAATGTGTTTCTCCTCAACCAAAAAGACAGTAAAGAGTCACGAGGTGGAAAGAAGGTCAATGTCATAATGACTACTAGACTGTCTTTAATTATACCGTTAGATTGCAAGTAATTGTGCAGCCAAAGGGTTGAGCCTCCCCTTGTGGCTCTTCCGTCTTCTGCTGAAACTTTTTAATAGAGTGTGGCCTATAGGTAAGGCCTTACCCATGCAGCATAGTGTAATTCCTCATGGAGGATGTGTGATGGGGCTTGGAGCAAGGAGTGCAGCAAAGCGCCATTATGTGGCATTAATGGGCTTCTAATTTAAGTCGAGGTTTATTAGATGTCAAACACAAAGGGGCTGAATGGCTTTTCAAGATGAGTTGAGCTGGAACCTGCTGTCAGACAAGACACCTGCCTTATTGCTATTCCTGCCTACTGAGGCCAGAGATTACACGAGAACCTCAACTTCGATGATCAAGAAAAAAAAAAGAAAAAGCCCAAAGCCCTGACTCACTCAAAACTGAATTTTTTGTTTATCCCAGAATAAAAGTGAATGGGAACTCACATGCCTATGAAAGTTTGTGCCCCGTATGGTTGTGGGTCACTCTCTCTCTCTCTCTCTCTCTCTCTCTCTTTCTCTCTCTCTCCAACACACTAACAGCTGACACCGTAACACGATCACAAAGTCGATCATCGAACTGCAGCCTCGGGTGTCCGAGTGCCAATGCACATATCGACATCCTTATGCTTGAACATGGTGGTCATTATAGACAATCAGTCCAGATTGCGCACAGACGTCCAATTAGCATTGAAGTCCCCCAGCAGAATGATGGAGAGAATTGATTCAATAATTAATAATATGTCATCAATTATACATGATATTGACGACAAAAGATCGGACTGGTATGATCAGAGATAAGGCAGCAGCATCTGTCTTTGTGAACACTGCAGGCAAGAGCGCAGCTGCTCAGCACGGCAGCCGTCACATGCAAGTAGACAGCATTGCCCAGGTGTGGCGGCTAAAACACAACAGACACATGGGTGGAGCAATATGTATGTGGAAGCCAAGGACTCGCCATTACTTGCTTTTCATAAACCAAGTGCCAAAAACCTTGAAACACTTTGAACTAACTTGATAGTCATTCATTTCATATTCAAATTCTTGTGCATTGTATTGGACAATGTGTTGACAGCTTGAGAGTGAATACTGAGAAAATGAAATGGCTTGGAAAGAAGCAGTTGTTGAGGAGGAAAGAGCATGAGTGCAGTGTGACAGAGGGACAGAAATAACTTTAAAAAGTACGCTTAAAAAAGTGTATTGACAAGTAAAAATTAATGCTATGCCTTTGAAATTAATAGTTATCTACAGAATATATTTAATAAAGACATATTTTACTCACTAAGCTATGTTTCAATTCAAATTCATTTTGGTCCACAAATACAGAGTATATACAGTCGTTTTACTCAGGGGTTCTCAAACTAAGGTCTGAGGAGCTGCGGGGGTCCGCGAACTGCAGCTGTGGGGTCCACAAAATAATTTGCAATTAATATTTAATGAATTTTAATATTTAAAACCGTGTACAAAAATGTGTGTATGTGTCTGGGGGGCAGGGTGCAGTGGCCAATAAAACAACCGTAGTAATCTATTACTCCTCCATACCTTAGCATTGGGCCAATTAAAAGCTCTGATACGAGTGTGACATATCAGCACATAAATCTGACATCCCTGCATGAATAAGGTTATTGTTTTTTTATAGAACAAATGGTTTATTATTACAGGAATACAGTCCTGTTTTAACTTTAGAAAAAAGGCATATTATTTTGAGAATATAGCCCTATTTTATTTGAGAAGAAAATGTATGTTTTTTTCGAGGATATCATCCTATTTTATCTGGATTAAAGGTGTCTTTTTCAGAATAATATATGACTAGACTAAAGTTGCATTTTAAAAATTTGCTTATTAAAATGTTGACATTGACTTTCTTCCCTCATAAGATTTGGCCTTTAATATCATATTACTATGACTTAATCTTGGAAAAATACCACTTCATTTTCATATAATTACAACTTTCCATCCCAACATCCCGTCTTTGATCTTGTAAAGATAAAAACATTTTTTATAATAATCTTGAGCAAATACTATTTTTCTCTCACAACATTACAACTTCTAAAAAATATGATTTTCTTCTCCCAGCATTATGACATTTATTGGCACCTTTTTACTTCCTTGGCATTCTGATGGGACACGGTTGTGTTTAATTGCCGTCTGGATTATGATGATTGCCCTTGGAAAATTTCGCCGCTGTAAACAGTCACTTTTCCACTTAACTCCCTTAGGTTCTGGGAGTTTTATGTCTTGCAATGCAAATTAATCTCTTGTGTGTCTTTATCTGTGGAAAAAACTCAACGAAAGAGACAGAGGCACATACAGTGGATATAAAGAGTATACACACCCCTGTTCAAATGCAAGGTTTTTATGAGATAAAAAATTTAGACCACAATAAATCATTTTAAAACTTTTTCTACTATCAATGCGACCTATAACATGTACAACTCCGTGAACCGCTTATCCTCAATAGGGTTGCGGGCATGCTGGAGCCTATCCCAGCTATCTTCGGGCGAGAGGCGGGGTACACCCTGAACTGGTCGCTGGGCCCCCAATCACAAGGCACATATAGACAGACAACCATTCACACTCACATTCACACCTACGCACAATTTAGAGTCTTCAATCAACCAACCATGCATGCTTTTGGAATGTGGGAGGAAACTGGAGTACCCGGAGAAAACCCACACAGGCAGGCGGAGAACATGCAAACTCCATCGGATTTCTGACAACGAAAACATCCGGTACTGTTTTCAGGCTGCTTCCCTGGGCACGCAGAGCCGCGGCTGGTTCGCTCCGCCAACCCGAAAGTAGAAAGCCACGACGCACCTCTCGCATGATCACATCCTCCAGGCACACACGTTAATTTATCTATTATTTAATTTATCTTCCAGAAAATCGAGTGCATACCTATTCCCACAATACATATTTATTTATTAGTGTAATAAATATAATGGGTAACCTTTAAAGCACTTTATAGATATTTATATATATGTTCATATAATTATATTTATCATAGTTCTAGGATTTTCTTTATATTGTGTACACAATTAATAAGACGTATCACACAGAATATTTATACCTTTCACACTTAGTCCACGTTTTTTTTTTTTTTACTCCACAATAGAGGGCTGCGCAGGGCGTGTCTGTGACACGTGGAACCACTTGTCCAATCTGATTACTCGTGAAAACCAATGTGTCGGGATATAATGGTTAACCAGCACTTTGATGACGGACGGAGCATCCTCTTTTGCAAAAGGATAGGCATCGGGCCATCCAGAAAACGTGTCGACAATCATTAATAGGTACCTTTTTCCTTGGACTGTGACTACCATGTCGGTGCAGTCCATTACCACCACATCATTCGGGCATCGACCCATCTCAGTGGGTTGCAGGTCCCTCTTCGTTGTCGGGCCAACACTGAAATTCTGACATATATCACAAGAAACACAAAACTCCTTTACCTTACGCAGAAGATCAGGGTGCCACCAAAAGTGCAGCTTTTTCAGCATTGACACATAACTCTCATGTGTCGGGTCATGTGCTTCCTCAACCACTAACCCCATGAACTTTCCTGTAGGTAACACCAGTCTCCTGGGGCCTCTCGCCGGGCCAAACCACAGCTTCTCCTTGTCGTCATACTCGGCATCTTTCTTTGGCCACTTACGTTTGTCTTCCTCTGGCGCCGCCTCTCGGAGGTCGCGCACTACATCAACCTTTACTGCAGGGAGAAAGTCGATCAACTGATCCTGCTTGACAACATAGTTACCTTCAGCATCCGTTTCATAGCCTGCTACTTTCTTAGCCGCGGCATCTGCCGCACCATTAATAATTAGTAACTTGCCCTGCACATGGCCAGCAGTTCTGCAGCTTGAGCCGAGGGTTTCACAAAATCATTTCTGGACCAAAGTTTGGAAGTCAGAATTTGGGTCTCTGCGATGTCTTCAGCGGCACGTTAACAAAAGCAGTTGGGTCTACCTCGAACGTTATCGAAGTCAAGTGAACATAGTCCCCCATCGGCAGGCCCATCGGACCACAGTGAGTCCGGCAGCGAGTTCAACAGCTGTACGGCGTCCTCATGGTCCGAGAGCTCTCTGCCATGGAATCGCGCCAGTGTCACATGCTCAAACACCCCCTCGTCCACCGCGGCACCCTGAATACAAAAACATTCAGTACTAGGAGAGTACAACACATTGGGTATTTGACCTTGTTGCCAATCCTTCGCCAAATGGCATTTCCTTACCATGGGTCCCAGTTCTCGGGCTTCATGACCTAGTGCAAGTGCAAGTGAAATGTGTGGAAAAGATGTTGAACTCATCATAAACCACTCACTCTGGTCTGGCGTCAAGGTGGAGGCAGCTGCCACACCTTGCTTCCTTATGTAAATACATGTACTATTGAGCATCCAGTTTTCATCCTGTATTGACTCAAAGGCTTCGCTGTAAACCAAATCATCATTTTTGTCATAGTACAGTGTGAGATGGAGGGGATCGATCGGAGGGCTGTAGGAGGCAAGAGAGGCAATCCAAGGCTTCCACTGCAGGAAGGCCGAGTAGAGCCGCCTCCTGCCTTTGTTTCTGGTTGAAGTCGGGCCCAATAAATGTCAGCGGTTGCTTCCAGGAGTTCATGTTGCACCATGTTCCATCCAGCGGGCAATTTCCGTCCACAGTTCATCACGGTCCCATCTGGGAACCGTATCGTCAGTCCGTCCGGGCTGCAAAGGATGGTAGCCCTAGTTTTGATAAGCAGATCTCTGCCCATCAGGTTCACTGGAGCTCCCCCTTTCATCAGGACAAACTGATGTTCATGTGTCTGTCCAGCAATTTCAGTCTTTAATGGTGTCGAAATCGGCAGACTCATGGGCACCCCTGCAAAGCCCATTAAGATGGACGTCTTCCCTAAGCGTTTGGATGCGGGAAGTGGTAGACATACAGACGAATATGTGGCACCTGTGTCCACTAGCATTTGGATGTCCGTCTTGTCCACCTTAGCGGGGATAAGAGTCTCTGCCTTTCCTCCGGGCATCCCAATTGGTAATCGGACCAGTCCTCGTCGCAGTAGAACTGGCTAGATGGCTGTTGTTTCTGTGGAGCCTGCTGCGGTTGCAGTTGCCAGGGTGCTGGGCAGCGTCCACCTCTGCCGCGTGGAGCTCTGTAGCCTCCTCTTTGAGGTGGGGCCCCTCCGGGTCCCACTGGAGGTCGCTGTTGCATCTGTGGGAGCAGTACATTGACGGTAATAGTGTCCATACTGACCGCAGTTGAAGCATGCTTGGTCTGGTGGAGGTTGGCGAACGCTTCCCCTGTATCCTCTAGACTCACGCCTCGTTCCCTCTTTGAACTCTGCGCCATCCACATCTGCTTTTCTGCTTCCATTTTTTTGTGCTTTATTTATTTATTTTTTTATTTTTTTCGTACTACACTTTCAGCATGTCTAGCATGATTCATGAACTCATCCAAGCCTTGAGTGGCCAGGTTTACATCATATTTCTTAATCCACTCTTTTACTTCTGTTCTCATTCCATTTCAGTGATATGGGATAGGATAGGGATGGGTTAAAGGGAAGTCACTGGGGGGCCGCTTTTGGGAAGGTCTGTAATTGGATTTAGTGGGTCAATTTGTCGCTCTTTTTCGCCGAACACCTGCCATGGTAGTGGACACCACATTAATCTCGTGAACATCTTCTATTTTCTTATTCAAATCTCTTTTCTCCATCCACCCTGCAGTGTCCAACTTTTCCTTCTTACACTTTGCCCACACACTTCTAAATTCTGCTTGTTTCTTTTTCTGCTTCTTTTCTTTCAATGCCTTTCAGAACCTTCTATTTCAATCCACAAGTCCTCCAATGACTTCTGGTAATCACTCTGATACATATCGCATTCATTACCTCGACACTCGACTGTCCAATTCACACCCCACGGTTTTGGTGGGACACTCATCTTATTCTAAATCGGTTTTTGGGGGTCCCAAAATCCCCAACGTCTACCGAAACGTCACAGTAGAAAACCGCATCCGATTTCAAGTCAGTCTACGACAGGACTAGTAGGTACCTCGTTACCCTACTTTTACCAGCTCATCTGTTACCCTGGTCAGTCAGGTCCTCTGGCATAGTCGGTTAATTGAAAATTGCCCATAGGTGTGAATGTGAGTGCAAATGGTTGTTTGTTGATATGTGCCCTGTGATTGGCTGGCGACCAGTTCAGGGTGTACCCCGCCTCTCGCCCGGAGATGGCTGGGATAGGCTCCAGCACGCCTGCGACCCTAGCTAAGCGGAACAGAAGATGAATGAATATATATATATATTTATAGTTGTCAATTAACCTACCACGCATGTTTTTGGAATGCCGTGCCTTATATATATATATATATATATATATATATATATATATATATATATATATATATATGCATTCATTCATCTTCATATATATATATATATAAGAGCACGGCATTCCAAAAACATGCGTGGTAGGTTAATTGACAACTCTAAATTGCCCGTAGGTAATTGTGTATGTGAGTGCGAATGGTTGTTTGTTCGTGTGTGCCCTGTGATTGGCTAGCAACCAGTTCAGGGTGTATCCCACCTCCTGCCCGATGATAGCTGGGATAGGCTCCAGCACGCCCGCGACCCTAGTGAGTTGAAGCGGCTCAGAAAATGGATGGATGGATGGATGGATGGATATATATATATATATGGCGGCATGGGCAACTGGTTAGAGCGTCTGACTCATAGTTCTGAGGACGAGGGTTCAATCCCCGACCCCACCTGTGTGGAGTTTGCATATGTTCTGCCCGTGCCTGCGTGGGTTTTCTCTGGGTGCTCCGGTTTCCTCCCACATCCCAAAAACATGCATAGTCGGTTAATTGAAAATTGCCCATAGGTGTGAATGTGAGTGCAAATGGTTGTTTGTTGATATGTGCCCTGTGATTGGCTGGCGACCAGTTCAGGGTGTACCCCGCCTCTCGCCCGGAGATGGCTGGGATAGGCTCCAGCACGCCTGCGACCCTAGCTAAGCGGAACAGAAGATGAATGAATGAATATATATATATATATATGTATATTTTTAAAAAAGCTAACATCTGCTGAGGGACTGGAAGAGAAGACTGTAAGACACACATCCGGTCACCTGTCCAAACACCTGTTGATAGATTTATAACCTTTGGGAGTGAACAAGTCTCCAAGAGGGCCCCCTATAGAAATTACATTGACCCCTCCCACATGCAAGACGCCTCTTCCCCAAAGTGGGCCCCCAAGTGGGCCCCCCTCACTTCCAGTCACATCTTCACCCCCCCACACACACATACATTCTCAGCCATTCCCCAAGTACCCTGTCGATAGAATGATAACATTTTACAAAAATCTCTTATTCCCACGCCATCTAGGGGTGGTCTCTGTACGTCAATAAACAGTCAAACATATATGTTCTCATAAACAATCATAAATTGTCATATCAACTCTCCCAAAGGCATGTCTGGGCATGTCATCGTCTATCCATATTGCAACATGCAAACAGAACACACATCTTCACCTCTACAGTTCTTCCGCTCAGAGCGTGTTCGTCACGTTTCCAATTAGCATACATAAGGTTGCAGGTCACTTCTTCCCATGCCGTTTTGAGGATAGAAAACTGAGTGCTACAATCCACAGGGGATTCCTCTCCCCTGTGGCAGCACCAAACCACCCACCTCATCTGGCTCCTCTCAACCCACAGCTCGTGACCATAGGTGAGGGTAAGAACTTAGATCAATCGGTAAATCGAGAGCTTCGCCTTTCAGCTTAGCTCCTTCTTTACCACAACGGACCGATACAAAGTCCGCATCACTGCAGACGCTGCACCGCTCCACCTGTTGATCTCCCATTCCATACTTCCCTCACTCGTGAACAAGACCCCAAGATACTTGAACTCCTTCACTTGGAGCAGGATCTCATCCCCGACCTGGAGAGGACACACCACCCTTTTCCGACTGAGGACCATGGTCTCAGATTTGGAGGTGCTGATTGTCATCCCAGCCACTTCACACTCAGCTGCGAACTGCTCCAGTAAGAGTTGGAGGTCACGGCTTGATGAAGCCAACAGAACCACATCATCTGCAAAAAGCAGAGATGCAATACTGAGGGCACCAAACCGGACCCCCTCTATGCCTCGGCTGTGCCTAGAAATTCTGTCCATAAAAGTTATGAACAGAATCGGTGACAAAGGGCAGCCTTGGCGGAGTCCAACCCTCACCGGGAAAGAGTCCGACTTACTGCTGGATATGCGGACCGAACTCATACTCCGGACGTACAGGGACTGAACGGCCCATATCAGGGGGTTCGGTACCCCATACTCCCAAAGCACCCCCCACAGGACCCCCCGAGGGACACGGTCCAACGCCTTCTCCAAGTCCACAAAACACATGTAGACTGGTTGGGCGAACTCCCATGCAGTTCGAGGACCCTGCCAGGGGTGTAGAGCTGGTCCACTGTTCCAAGGTCAGGACGAAAACCACATTGCTCCTCCTGAATCTGAGATTCGACTTCCCGACGGCCCCTCCTCTCCAGCACCCCTGAATAGACCTTACCAGGGAGGCTGAGGAGTGTGATCCCCCCTGTAATTGGAACACACCCTCCGGTCCCCCTTCTTAAAAAGGGGGACCATCAACCCAGTCTGCCAATCCAGAGGCACTGTCCCCGATGTCCACCCAATGTTGCAGAGGCGTGTTAACCAGGACAGCCCTACAACATCCAGACCCTTGAGGAAGTCCGGGCGAATCTCATCCACCCCCGGGGCCTTTCCATCGAGGAGTTTTTTAACCATCTCGGTGACCTCAACCCCAGAGATAGGAGAACCCGCCTCAGAGAACCCAGACTCTACTCCCTGATGGGAAGGCGTGTCAGTGGAATTGAGGAGGTCTTCGACGTATTATCGCCACCGGCTCACAACTTCCAGAGTCGAGGTCAGCAGCGCCCATGCCCACTATACACAGTGTTGATGGTGCACTGCTTCCCCCTCCTGAGACGCCTGATGGTGGACCAGAATTTCCTCGAAGCCGTCCGGAAGTCTTTCTCCATGGCCTCACCGAACTCCTCCCATGCCCGAGTTTTTGCTTCAGCAACCACCAAAGCTGCATTCCGCTTGGCCAGCCGGTACCCATCAGCTGCCTCAGGAGTCCCACAGGCCAAAAAGGCCTGATAGGACTCCTTCTTCAGCTTGACTGCACCCCTCACCAACGGTTTGGGGATTGCCGCCACGAAAGGCACCGACCACCTTACGGCCACAGCTCCAGTCGGCCGCCTCAGCAATGGAGGCGCGGAACATGGTCCACTCGGACTCTATGTCCCCCGCCTCTCCCGGAACATGAGCAAAGTTCTGCCGGAGGTGGGAGTTGAAACTCCTTCTGACAGGGGATTTCACCAGACGTTCCCAGCAGACCCTCACAATACGTTTGGCCTGCTACGTCGGACCGGCATCTTCCACCACGATCGGAGCCAACTCACTACCAGGTGGTGAACAGTTGACAGCTCCGCCACTCACTTCACCCGAGTGTCCAAGGCATGCGGCCGCAAGTCCGATGACACTCAGAAACCAAACCAGACTGTGATGGAAGAACACAGGACTGATTCGATGACCGCTGTGTAGAACTGTCTCAGCAGCTCCGGTGGCAGGCCGTGCTTTCTCAGAAGCCGCAGGAAGTACATCCTCTGCTGGGCCTTTTTGAGGACGGAGTTGATGTTGGTCGCCCACTTCAGGTCCTGAGAGATTGTAATTCCCAGGAACTTGAAGGTCTCGACGGTTGACACAAGGCAGCTGGACAACGTGAGGGGCAGCTGTGGCGAAGGATGCCTCCTGAAGTCAACGATCATCGCTACAGTCTTGAGCGTGTTCAGCTCCAGGTTGTGTCGGCCGCACCACAGCTCCAGCCGCTCCGCTTCCTGTCAATATGCAGACTCGTCACCGTCCTTGATGAGGCCGATGACAGTGGTGTCATCTGCAAACTTCAAGAGTTTGACAGTCGGGTTCGCTGAGATGCAGTCGTTCGTGTAGAGAGAGAAGAGCAGCGGAGAGAGGACACAACTTTGGGGCGCCCCAGTGCTGATGCTGCGTGTGGATGAGGTGGGCTCCCCCAGCCTGACCTGCTGTGTCCTGCCCGTCAGAAAGCTGTAAATCCACTGGCAGATGGCAGGTGAGACGCTGAGCTGGAGAAGCTTGGATGAAAGGAGTTCAGGGATGATGGTGTTGAACGCTGAGCTGAAGTCCACGAACAGGATCCTCGCGTAGGTCCCTGCACTGTCGAGGTGTTCTAGGATGAAGTGCAGTCCCATGTTGACTGCATCATCCGCAGACCTGTTCGCTTGGTAGACAAACTGCAGGGGGTCCAGCAGGGGACCTGTGACACTCTTGAGGTGGTCCAGCACGAGACATTCAAAGGACTTCATGACCACAGATGTCAAAGCGACAGGCCTGTAGTCATTCAGATCTGAGATTGCAGGTTTCTTGGGGACTGGGATGATGGTGGAGCGTTTGAAACAGGATGGAACTTCGCACATTTCCAGAGATCTATTGAAGATCTGAGTGAAGACTGGAGCGAGCTGGTCCGCGCAGACTTTGAGGCAGGATGGGGACACATGGTCCGGGCCTGCCGCTTTGTTAATCTTCTGTTGTTTGAAGATGCGTCTCACATCCTGTTCATGGATGGTTAACGCAGAAGTCAGAGGTGTGATTGTGGTCGTGGGTGCGGCTGGGTGGGTGTGTGGTGTGAAACTGTCCTTTTCAAATCTGCAGTAGAAGGTATTCAAGTCGTTGGCTAGTGTGCTATTGTTCTCAGCTTGGGGTGATCGTCGCTTGTAATTAGTCAGCGATTGGAATGCATGCCAGACTGATTTAGAGTCGTTTTCGCTAAACTGTTTTTCCAACTTTGCTGCATGGTTCCTCTTTGCAACGTTAATTTCTTTAGTCAACTGGTTTCTAGCTCGATTATACAGGGCCCTGTCCCCGCTCTGATATGCGTCTTCCTTAGCTCGGCGAAACTGCTTAAGTTTAGCAGTGAACCACGGCTTATTGTTGTTGAATGTGCTAAATGATTTTGTTGGTACACAAACCTCTTCACAGAAACTGATATAGGATGTGACAGTGTCCGTATATTCATCCAGGCTGCCAGCTGAATTTTCGATGTCGATGTGCTGCTTGTATTCACTACTAAATAAAGAGGATAAATGGTTGGTTAGTTGGGTCACAGTACTTTCCTGCAGTGACAAGTGTGGAGTGGTTCCACAAAGTAGGCTTACGTTTGTGTAAGTGGTACCCAGCAAGAGAGAAAAAACAATCACTGTGTATAGATACGGACCCCAGAAGTGAAGAAAACCAAACAAAGTCCCCAGAAGGTTGTGTGTAGTCAGGTCAAGCACCCTGTACTTCGTCTAAGGGGTAATTTGAAGAGATTTTTGTATTTACCTACACTCCATGATACTTCCAATTTTTTTTCAGAAAGGGTGGTTCCCGCAATGCACGTGACCCGACAATGGCGCAAGAAAGAGGTGTGTGTGTGTGCGTGTGTGCGCGCGTGTGTTCTAAAGGAACCTGTGTTTTAAAATCACCTATTAACTCTCGAGGTTCCAAGCGTGTTCGTTTTCGGGAAAGAACTACGATTATAATGATGTGTTAAAAGCCTCCTGACAGAGGAGTCTATACATACTTCAGAGCTCTGGGTCAGCAGCTACCCCTATCTTAGCCTTAGCAGAGATAGTGTAGTCCGAACAAAAACTATCTGTTCTGGGACCCAGACTTATATATCCATCCATCCATTTTCTGAGCCGCTTCTCCTCACTAGGGTTGCGGGCGTGCTGGAGCCTATCCCAGCTGTCATCGGGCAGGAGGCGGGGTACACCCTGAACTGGTTGCCAGCCAATCGCAGGGCACATAGAAACAAACAACCATTCGCAGTCATGCCTACGGGCAATTTAGAGTCTCCAATTAATGCATGTTTTTGGGATGTGGGAGGAAACCGGAGTGCCCGGAGAAAACCCACACAGGCACGCGGAGAACATGCAAAGCAAGCAAACTCCACACAGGCGGGGCCGGGGATTGAACCCGGGTCCTCAGAACTGTGAGGCTGACGCTCTAACCAGTCGGCCACTGTGCTCCCAGACCTATATAATTTTTCAAAAAAGAAGTGTGGATTTGTCTTCGTCTGGTTGGTCCAGGGTCCATTGACGTCATCGTTGCTATGCAGAATAATGGCCGTTTGCCGCTAGTGCCAGACGCTGTCTCAACACTTCTCACTTGCTCATAAGGTTTGCAGCAACACTTTGTAACAACGGTTATCTCCGACAGATGTTTCCTGTGACCGCCACATGCACCCTACTGGGAACTTTCAAGCAGCACAACCCCACACCCTTATCTTCACTTCACTTTTATCTTCACTGCAACAAAGCACCACTGTTCAAGCACAAACCAATTCAACGGCAAAACCATATCCCATTAGTTCTGACATTGATGGCAATGAGGGGACAGCCACCACTCTCGAACAAGCCTTAATACAGTGGGTACGGAAAGTTTTCAGACCCCCTTCAATTTTTCACTCTGTTTAATATTGCAGCCATTTGCTAAAATCATTTAAATTAATTTTATTCCAGATTAATGTGCCATGGTTCCCTTTTGATCTCTGCTAATCAGAGATCAACACCCTCTAAATATGGAGCCAAGTTCGCTCTAATACTTAATATAGCCCAAATTGAATATAGCAAATATAAAAAAAACTTAAGGAGAGGATACAGAGGCGACCTCCAACGGAGCGAGCGCGCTTATGGTCTCCACGTCCTCTTTCAGGGGAAGCAGCTGATATTGGCCGTGGGGGTCCTTCCCCTCAAATGCCATGTGGACAATCCGGAGGATAAGACTCCTGACACGAGGAATGATACAACATCCACACAAAGCAAGCACAGCAATGACAACCAGGATGGTCGTTGCCAAAGTCAGCATGAGACCTTTCCATTTACCAAACATCCTGTTCAGCAGGCTATGGAATGGGTTGTCATCCACTCCAGACATTTATTTAACTTTAACAGACATGGCTTGCAATCCTTTCATGGCTCTGGTGATCTTTCCGTTTGGTGCCGTATTGTTGGGGATAATCGTGCATCAGTGACCCTTGATTCAAGAGTAGGCACCCCCTTCTTCCGCTAACATACTATCGAGGACCAGCCTATTTTGGAATGCCATGAGAGAGGTAGCTGATAGTTGCTCATGGACGCCCTCTGCCAATTGGGAGGTGAAATTTACCAGTATTTGAATTTGGTAATGATGGTAATTAATAAAATCAACATTTTTATTCGGGGTGACCCATATGAAAAATGAAATTAAAAACCCTTACACTTTTCATTCTTTTTTTTATATTGCAGCCATTTGTTAAAATCATTTAAATTCATTTTATTCCACATTAATGTACACACAGCACCCCATATTGACAGGAAAAAAACTGAATTGTTGCAATTTTTGCAGATTTATTAATAAAGAAAAACTGAAACACAGCCATAAGTATTCAGACCCTTTGCTCAGTATTTAGTAGAAGCACCCTTTTGATGCAACAAGTTCTTCACACCTGGATTTGGGGATCGTCTGCCATTCCTCTTCGAAGATCCTCTCCGGTTCTGTCAGGTTGGATGGTGAACATTGGTGGGCAGCCCTATCCAGGTCTTTCCAGAGATGCACAATTGGGTTTAAGTCTGGGCTCTATCTGGGCCATTCAAAAACAGTCACAAAGTTGTTCTGAAACCACTCCTTCGGTATTTTAGGTGTGTTCTTAGGGTCATTGTCTTTTTTTTTAAGGTGAACCTTCGGCCCAGTCTGAGTTTCTGAGCACTCTGGAGAAGGTTTTCGTCCAGTATATCCCTGTACTTGGCCGTATTCATCTTTTCTTCCATTGCAACCAGTCTTCCTGTCCCTGCAGCTGTAAAACACACCCACAGCATGATGCTGCCACCACCATGCTTCACTTTTGGGACTGTATTGGACAGATGATGAGCAGTGCCTGGTTTTCTCCACACATGCCACTTAGAATTAAGGCTAACAATTTCTATCTTGGTCTCATCAGACCAGAGAATTTTATTTCTCAACATCTTGGAGTCCTTCAGGTGTTTTTTAGCAAACTCCATGCAGCCTTTCATGTGTCTTGCACTGAGGAGAGGCTTCTGTCGAGCTACTCTGCCTTAAAGCCCCGACTGGTGGAGGGCTGCAGTGATGGTTGACTTTCTAGAACTTTCTCCCATCTCCCGACTGCATCTCTGGAGCTCAGCCACAGTGATCTTTGGGTTCTTCTTTACCTCTCTCACCAAAGTTCTTCTCCCAAATGGACAGCACCCGAGTTAAATATATGAGTGTCACAGCAAAGGGTCCGAATACCTATGGCTGTGTGATCTTTCAGTTTTTCTTTTTTAATAAATCAGCAAAACTTTCAACAATTCCGTTTTTTTTTCTGTCAGTATGGGGTGCTGTGTGTACATTGAGGGGAAAAAAGAACTTAAATGATTTTAACAAATGGCTGCAATATAAAAAAGAGTAAAAAATTTAAGGGATGCTGAAAACACTAGAAGTCCCATCTCCAGCCTGGATGTCCCAGCTCCAGGCTGGATGTCCCGGCTCCAGGCATGAAGTCCCAGTTCCGGACTGGATTTCCCAGCTCCAGCGCATAGAAGTAGCCCCCCAAGGCCCATTGCGAATGACCCAAGTGTTATCCCCACTGAAATTAAAGGAAATTTCACCAACGAGACGATATTGGTGCAGTACATATTTTGGTGATTTGGGGCACTCTAGTAGGCAAATGCATAAGCTTTCCCTGTCAGGGTGTGTTCTTTACATAGTCTTAGGTTTCACCGGGGTTGGCAATACACCTTTTGCACATTTGTTGGCCCCGCAATTTTACATGGGGGAGCACCGGTGCGGATTGAGGCACTGTTCCCTCCTGACAATTGGGTGAGAGGCACACTGAGTGGGCATGTGAGCGCGAGACATGACCCCCGCTGGTTCCACCCTCCCACTCCCTGGACTGATTCCGAATGAAGGCCAAGCAGGAGGCAACCTGAGCAGGCATGTGAGAGCGAGGCATGAACCCCGCTCGGTCTTTGTGTGTGTGTGTGTGTGTGTGTGTGTATGTGTTGGAAGTCAAAGCATAGCTCGGCACTAGCGTAAGAAACACATTTTCTTTATTGTTCCAAAATAAAAGTTAATTCAACTAGGCAATGAAGGAACAAAATAACCCGCCCTTGTGCCGTTCCTTCAGCAGACATTAAACAGAGTGTGGATCACTGATGAATCATGCTCACACGCCAGCTGGAATGAAACGAAGAACAGAAAAGGCAAGTGGGAATGGTAGGCACACAAAAATAAACCCCCAAATTTCTAACAAAATTCAAATCCTACATCTAATTCTAAAGAAGCCAATAAGATAAAGATGTGAATAGGATTGCACTAAATTATAAGGAAACTTGCAATGTGTCAGATGATAACATGCCTATTGTTTTTCTCTCAATGCATCATAGCAAATTGCTGACCTGGATCACAATTGGATCTCAGACACTTTGCACATATATAGTTTTAACAGGGGCACTGATTGGACATTCTAATATATGGAGAAGAAAACATGATTGTATTGATTGTCCCTACACACTGAAATAATAAATTGGCTATACATTCCCAAAAGGCTTGAACATGTCCATAAAGTGGTTTGATTTTCTTTTCTCCCTGACATACTATATAACATTATGCCCGTATCAGCAGCATTTTCAATTGATAGGTCACATAAAAAAATATTACAAATGTTCTCAATTTGCATTCATAATGTCACCATCTAACCATGGGTTAGATATAAAGTACTGATAATTACACAAAGTAATCACACTTCACAAATTCACCTATTGGTGTTTTGTGCTTTGGAATCTATCCTCAGCTATTAGCAAAAATAATGTTTTTTAATTTTTTTGGTGCTCTTTCTGAGACATCCTAAATTGCCACCAAAGCCCTGTCTAAATAGGAAAGTAGTAGAGTAATTGATGTCAAGGAAGTATGTTGAATTGATACATTTTGACTGAGAGACAAGCTTAGTATTTAAGTTCAGCCTGGAATGTTAGCAGATATTATGGAGTATTTGCAGCATGAAATCAAATAATGAATAATGTAAAACCCTTTCCCTTTAAAAATGATATTAAAAGGTTTTGGCATTATAGTTTGTGCTTAATTTACAGTTCAAACTATTAATATACTGTAAACAATTTCAAACCCCAATCCAAAGATGTTGGTACGTTGTGTAAAACAGAATACAATATAAATGCAATGGAAATCCTGTTCAACTCATACTCAGTTGAACACACAACAAAGACATGCTTTTTAATGTTCAAACTGATGAACATTTTCTTTTTGTAAATATTCTCCCACTTTGAATTTGAAAAAAGTATCAGTTTGAACATTAAATAGCTAGTCTTTGTAGTGTATTCATGTTGAATATAGGTACAAAAGGATTTGCAAATCATTCTATTCTGTTTTTATTTACATTTTATGTACATCCCAACTCCCAGTGGAATTGGGGTTTGTACTTTGTATTAAGTATTTTAAGAGGCTGAGGGACTCCATTTTTTGCGGGCTCGGTCCCTTTCCACACGAAAGTTGTTCTGGAGGATTACATGCCCACCACATTTGTCAGTGCTACCCATTTGAGTAACAGTAAAATGATCACAGTTGAGGCATGGCCATGAGGATGGCAAGTCAAGGCTTAACTGGGAAACCATTACTTATAATTTGGAGAGAAGTTTCAAAACATAGTTCAACAAAATATAGCACACCAAGCGAGTACCTGAGCGAGAATAAATGAATCATTCATTCACCGAAGATGTTGGGCAGACCACAGTTACTGAGGAACACTAATTTCACAGAAACAAAATTCTGTTTTAAACCAGACACCAATGGTAAAATATTTAGCACTTCAAAAAAGTCAGCCATACACATATTCCAAAGCAAGGAGCCACGCTGGGATTTTCACGGCACAGCAACAAACATGTTTTTCCTTATGGACCCAGCCATCGTTTTTCCCATTTTCTGGTTCTGCCCACCTGAAACTGGCTCTGGCCGACGTACCATCAGTGCCAGGGACATGAGCAGGATTAATACACCTATTCATTAAGATGTTGAAACCATAGGACTGAAGCTGGAGTTGTCAGTAAAGGAAATTACCGACAAACCCATCCCTTATTCATTGAGTATTCCTCTGAGTTGTTTGATTTTCATCTCCAATTCACTTTCTATTTTTTGTTCTTTTTTTTTCTTGTAGGACGAATATGAAATGATTTTGCCTCTAATTATCGTTTTCCCAGTTTCCCAAAGTAAGGATGGTGATATACAGTAGTTGCGGAATCATTCATATCTAGAAAAAAATACAACAGTTTCACGAAAATAACAAGCAAATTCATTACATTTGTCTGCTGTGAGGAGTTGCGGCGCTATCTGATTAGGTGTGTTAGTGAGCTTGTCAAACACAGCAAACAGCAAAATATTGTTGAGGTTCTTACTGATGATTTCAGAAATGTTCCCCTCGAGCATTGCCTATGTCTTGGTTAAAAGTACAAAGACTTTGTAGAGGTCATAGTCAATTTGGAGTTTAGTTTTTCTCCAATTGATTTAGAGGTCTTTACCATCACAGTGCTTCTCCACAGTGTTTTAGGTCATCTCAAGATTGTCTTACTTTTAATAGGAGCGACAGCATGCATGAAATTTGAGATTTTCCAGGTGAATTTATCCAAAGGTTCATCAACTGTCTCAGCATTCACAGTTTGAGACACAGCTATGGTCGCCATAAACTTAGTAGTGGTACTCTCATTTATGTACCTTTTCTTACTGAACTTTTGGGAGAATCTGTAATTCAAAGAACACACAAAAAAAGGTCAGAAATAGCCATATTTTCAACAATCTAAGAGATGACCAGATCTAAAATGTGACATTGAGTGTGGGTTGGACCCTTTATATGTTGAGAGAGGTCAAATGTGTCAAATATAGCAGAAAGTTCTCTAGAATATTTATTTTATTTTCTTGTCATTGACAACATGAATGTTATAGTCTCCTGTTATGACAAAAAAGTTGTAGTCAGTTAGACAGCAGTTCTGAAGTCCTCCATAAACTTTATTTTATCCATTGTATCTTAGAGGTCTATAAACTATTAAAACCATAACCATTGGAGCTCTTTGACAAAAAAATCCATCCATCCATCCATTTTATGAGCCGCTTCTCCTCACTAGGGTCGCGGGCGTGCTGGATCCTATCCCAGCTATCATCAGGCAGGAGGCGGGGTACACCCTGAACTGGTTGCCAGCCAATCGCAGGGCACATACAAACAAACAACCATTCGCACTCACAGTCATGCCTACGGGAAAATTTTGAGTCTCCAATTAATGCATGTTTTTGGGATGTGGGAGGAAACCGGACTGCCCGGAGAAAAGCCACGCAGGCACGGGGAGTACATGCAAACTTGATTGAACCCTGGACCTCAGAACTGTGCGGCAGACGCTCTAATCAGTCGGCCACCGTGCCGCTACACTGAAATAATGACTTAAAAATAACAGCAATACTACCGGATTTTTTTCCCCTAATCGAAAACTTGTTCATAAAATTTTAATTTGCTAGCGTTGCCTCATTTAAAATGGTATTAGAGCTACTTTCTTTTAACCACGTTTTACCAGGTCGTAATGATGTCATTTTAAACATTGGTTTGTTAACGAGCGGCACGGTGGCCGACTGGTTAGAGCGTCAGCCTCACAGTTCTGAGGACCCGGGTTCAATCCCCGGCCCCGCCTGTGTGGAGTTTCCATGTTCTCCCCGTTCCTGCGTGGGTTTTCTCCGGGTACTCCGGTTTCCTCCCACATCCCAAAAACATGCATTAATTGGAGACTCTAAATTGCCTGTAGTGACTGTGAGTGCGAATGGTTGTTTGTTTCTATGTGCCCTGCGATTGGCTGGCAACCAGTTCAGGGTGTACCCCGCCTCCTGCCCGATGACAGCTGGGATAGGCTCCAGCACGCCCGCGACCCTAGTGAGGAGAAGCGGCTCAGAAAATGGATGGATGCATGGATGGGTTTGTTAACGAGTGACCTGATATTGAATAGAGCTAGTCTCGCAGAGATAACTGGAGACAATGGTTTGTTAGGTTCACATTTTATCTTCACTTTCTTTGAGCCATATTTCTTTGACCAACTTTCTGTCCCTTGTAATGACAGGGATGAAAAATGCCTGCTCTCCATAGGGGTCTGACTTATTCTGGAGAAGAATGTTGTTTGTATCTGATTTGCAGCCACGTCCCTGCATGTACAGTATCAGTCAGATTTGGTGATAAGATTCTTCATGGGTGGAGGAGGGGCCCTTCGGTTTAGGGCAAGGGGCATGGGAGGAAGGTGTACCTTATCAAGGTGTACCCCGCCTCCTGCCCGCAGTTAGCTGCACGCCCATGACCCTTGTGAGAATAAGTGGTGCGGAAAATGGATGGATGGATGGATGGTAGTTTATAGTTAGATTTGTGCAGTCTTACGGCCAACATATATTTACACCACATGATTATTTCTAATTTTCTGCACTTATGAATATAATATTAGTATTTTTGAGAATTATTTTGAGCCATTCACTCATCAAAATAAATATATCTACAATGTCAATATCGTATATTGGTGTCAAAGAGTCATTAACCTCATCTTCTGCATTAATTTCTATTCTCAGTCAAATTAACTCATTTGGAAAATGAAGTTCAGTTGGCTCTAGATGAGAATACGAATTTAGAAAATATACGTAGCTGCTCTTCACTTCCTTTTCCCTTTGCATCTACAGGTGTGTAGAAGCCCATAACGTAATAACAGCCCATGATGTAATAACGGCCCATAACGTAATAAATCAGAATCATCTTTTTTTTGACAAGTATGTCCAAAAAACACACAAGGAATTAGTCTCCGGTAGTTGGAGCCGCCCTACTACGACAACAGACAGTCAATTGACAGAGAACTCTTTTGTGACATAAAGACATTGAGAAAAACAGTCACTGAGCAATAAAGGGTTGCTAATTATCTGGTAATGCCGGTACAATAAAAATTTTTTGGGGACAATTGTGCAAAAAGATGGGTGCGATGACCATTGTGCAAAAGGGCGCCGAGACTTCAAGGAGTGTATGCATTTTAAAGTGTCTAGTAGCGCAATAATCTGGGACAATGTTGATCGACAAGAGCGTGCAAAATCCTCTCGGACCCTCCACATCCCGGTCACCAGCTTTTTCAGCTCCTTCCCTCAGGTAGGCGCTATCGATAAATGCAAACTAGAACTAGCAGACATTCCAACAGCTTCTTCCCTCTTGCAATCAACTTCTTAAACACCTAACCTACATTCCATTACAACATGCTGGCAATTTTTTTTACTTGAGTTTGTTGTCACAGTTCTGTGGGGCCAATTATACATTATTCGTGCACTCACTGTAGTAGTCTCGCCACGCTGCACTATTTGCACATCTGTTGTCGACCAATACTGGCCACTCATGCCAGAGTAGCATCTGCTCCATTTGCACATTGACTGAGGAGTATCTGCAACATTTGCACAATCAACATTTTCCCAGATTATCCCACTACTCGCTTGAAGTCTCGGCGCCCTTTTCACAATGGTCATTGCACCGGTCATTGCAATATTAGTCTTTCGAAGTGCTAGAAGACTCTGCATCTTTTTGCACAAAAAAAAAATATATATATAATGCACCGGCATTACCAGATAACTAGCAACCCTTTATTGCTCAGTGACTGTTTTTTGTCAATGGCTTTATGTCTCAAAAGTGTTCTCTGTCAATTGACTGTCTGTTGTCGTACCAGAGCGGCTCCAACTACCGGAGACAAATTCCTTGTGTGTTTTTTGGACATACTTAGCAAATAAAGATGATTCTGATTCTGATTCTGATTGTGCAAATGTTGCGGATATTCCTCAGTCAGTGTGCAAGTGGTGCAGATAGTACTCTGGCATGAGAGGCCAGTATTGTTCAACAACAGATTTGTAAATAGTGCAGCGTGGCGAGACTACTACAGTGAGTGCACGAGTAATGCAAAATTGTCCTGGAAGAAATGTGACAACAAATTCAAGACAAAAAAATTGGCAGCACGTTGCAATGGATTTGTAGGTTAGCTGTTTAAGAATTTGATTGCAAGAGGGAAGAAGCTGTTAGAATGTCTGCTAGTTCTAGTTTGCATTGATCGGTAGCGCCTACCTGAGGGAAGGAGCTGGAAGAGTTGGTGACCAGGATGTGACGGGTCCAAGAGGATTTTGCATGCTCTTGTCTTAATTCTGGCAGCGTGCAAGTCCTCAAGGTTAGGTAGTGGGGTACCGACAATCTTTTCAGCAGTTTTGATTGTCCGTTGCAGTCGGAGTTTTTCCTTTTTTTGTAGCAGCTACCAAACCAGACTGTGTTGGAAGAACACAGGACTGATTCGATGACCGCTGTGTAGAACTGCCTCAGCAGCTCCTGTGGCAGGCCGTGCTTCCTCAGAAGCCGCAGGAAGTACATCCTCTGCTGGGCCTTTTTGAGGACGGAGTTGATGTTGATTGCCCACTAATTCTCAGGAACTTGAAGGTATATATATATATATATATTCGCCGTATATATATATATGCCCCCTGGACGCCTCCCTGGTAAGGTGTTACGGGCACGTCCCACCGAGAGGAGATCCAGGGTACAACCCAGGACACGCTGGAGAGACTACGTCTCTCGACTGGACTGGGAACGCCTCGGGATCCCCGAGGAAGTGGCTGGGGAAAGGGACTTTCCTGCTAAAGCTCCTGCCCCCGTAACCCGACCTCGGATAAGTGGAAGACTTTCTGTACCACTTATCCTCACTTGCGGGCGTGCTGGAGCCTATCCCAGCTATCTTCGGGCGAGAGGCGGGGTACACACTGAACTGGTCGCCAGCCAATCGCACAGCACATATAAACAAACAACCATTCACACCTACGGGCAATATAGAGTATTCAATACCTACCATGCATGCTTTTGGAATGTGGGAGGAAACCGGAGTACCCGGAGAAAACCCACGCATGCACAGGGATGTATACAGTAGGTACGGAAAGTAATCAGACCCCCTTAAATTTTTCCCTCTTTGTTATATTGCAGCCATTTGCTAAAATCATTTAAGTTCATTTTTTCCTCATTAATGTACACACAGCACCCCATATTGACAGAAAAAAAAGGATTTGTTGAAATTTTTGCATATGTATTAAAAAAGAAAAACTGAAATATTACACAGCCATACATATTCATACCCTTTGCTGTGACACTCATATATTTAACTCAGGTGCTAAAATAAAAAAATAAGCAGAGGGAGTATTTCAAACTCCCCTGTTGCACAGCAAAATTGTTCCAGCAGAAAGGCATACAGATCCACCATTCTGCAAGGTCATGCACCTGAACAGCACAGGTTAAAAACAAAACAATCCAATCAGGGAAAGCATGCAGGACAGGGGTTGTGGACCCGGCTGTACAACTGAAGTGTGGTGGGAGTGGCTATGCAAAATATACACATCTGTAGGACCAGAGTGTCATCTCATCTCATTCCCATTTTTTAATACATGCTTTTTTATGCTTTTTCTTATCGTGTAATTTAGAAATGTACATGAATTAATGTATTGCAAAGGTTTGGAGTACATTTGACCTCTTAATCAAATGCTATCTTACTTTTAAAATCGGTGCAACAACATATTAAATTTTTTCAAGGAATGTGCAGCTTACTTGTGGTGAATTTGATTTGAACAGGAGGAAACAATGAAATCTTACCCATCCTCTTCTTGGTGCCTTGGCGTCTGACATTTGAAGACTGATTAAAATTCAAAACTATACGACGTGACAATGATTTTTTTGAGTCACTGGCAGATTTTCCAGTGCAGTCCAAGTACTTTAAAATTGATAAATCATTAATAGACCACAATAATAAAATGCAAACCATAACATTAGGTGGCAATTAGCAACTCTAAAAGCAGTAAAACATGACAGTAGTGGTTGAATATTGAATTATGGGAAACTTGTTGGGGAAAACAGCAGCATGGCACATGCAAACGTGATGCAATCATGAATAATAAATATGCTAAACACTGAAAAATGACCTAAAAATTTTTTTAAATAATACCATCCTCTTGGTCTACATGTAATTTACATGTTATCTGTGTGCTCACAGATGATGAAAAACTTTCCCTGTGAGAACTGTAGTGATGTGTGAGTATTTCATTTAATTGAAAAATTACGGTTTGTCAGTGGAGGGAATGTTCTTGTTTCTTTAATGTGACTACACGAAAACAAAAGTCCAAGGAAAGTCTTACATTTCTAATACAATAACAAGAACACTCTCCTGCATTGTGGAAGCTAAATTGTGCGTTTTGTGAGCAAACACTAGAGAACTTTGAACTCTAAAAACTGAATAGAAATAATTATCTAGTTGTGAGACCAGACAATATACCACACTCCCTTTAATTGGACTTTTGTGTAATTTACAAACACCTTCAAGCTCAGTGATGGTCTAAAGGGGACCTGTAAAATATTAACTTAAACTCACTCCTCAATGAAAGATGATATGAAGAGTTCAACTGCCAATGCAGTCATCTTTTTTTTTTTTTTTTTTTTTGTGAATTGAGTAGTCATTTTTTTCATTCTGGTTTCACGTTAAAGACACAAATTCTTATTTGGTGTATTCAAAGTTTATACCATTATATATTAAGCAATCGAGAGGCTAATTTTGAAAAAAAAAGCAACTTTTATTGAAAAGGTCTTTGATGAAGGTCTATGATGTCATTTGGTCACAAAACCAGTCAACTCAAAGAAAATAATTTAGTACAAAAACAAAAAAGTCAAACATTCTCACATAACTATAAAATTACATGAAAAGGTATTATTTTACCTGAACTTCAATCACTTCAACCCTTAACCTTAAATTAATTTTAATTAACTACCGTAATCTAACCCATTAAAGAGAGAAAAGATGATTGCACCGTCATTATTTTTCATTGGTGCTATCTTCAAGATCCTGTCGACCCACTTGATTGGAAACAACATAGGTGAAGGCTTCCACATAAAATCTGCAGACCTGATTACTAACACCAAGCTCACTGAATTAGTGATATGAATTTCAGGTCTTTTAAAAAAAAAAAAAACGCATATTTTGGCTCAGCTCCCTAAAAAGAGCTGTCAGTTTCAGCTCCCAGTGGGACTTACAAATTTTTTGTTGCTTTAAATAATTTATTACCAATTTATGTGTATAATAAATTACTAATTTAAAAATGCATGACATAAAAATTGCATTATTTATATTGACTTATTAATTCACATACTCAGAATGCTAGAAAAAAATAAGATGTAAAATACTACTCAACTTTAATTTATTTATACTGAAGAGCACTTGGGGAAAAAACAACTGCAACGAAGTCCTGTACATAAGGTCACACATAAAACACAAAACATATATAATAACAATATAAATAAATCAAATAATAAAAAATCTATAAAAAGTAAATATTCTTTTGTCATTACAATACACAGGAAGAGACCACACTAAAGGACACTAAAGAAGGATAAAAAAATCTATACAGATTAGGATATCAACCAGGTTAGTGTGATTAATGATAGAGATGGAAATGTGTTGAATGTATTAAATTTATGTGTGGCCAGCCAATTGCAGGCCACACATAAACAAACGATGATTCACACTCACATTCACACCCAGGGTCACTTTAATGCCAGGGTCACTTTAATGCCAGTAGTGTGCTGGATAGATGGAAAGAATACTTTGAGGAGTTGATTAATGAGGAAAATGAGACAGAAGAAAGAGTAGAAGAGGCAACTGTGGTGGAGCAAGAAGTGGCAATGATTAGTAAGCGGGAAGTTAGAAAGGCATTAAAGAGGATGAAAAATGGAAAGAGAGTTGGTCCTGATGACATCCCTGTGGAAGTATGGAAGCATCTAGGAGAGGTGGCTGTGGAGTTTTTGATCAGCTTGTTCAATAGAATTCTAGCGGGTGAGAAGATGCCTTAGGAATGGAGGAAAAGTATGCTGGTGCCCATTTTCAAGAACAATGATGATGTGCCAGACTTGTGGGAACTATAGAGGTATAAAGTTGATGAGCCGCACAATGAAGTTACGGGAAAGAATAGTGGAGGCTTGGCTCAACACAGAAGTGAGTATTTGCAAGCAACAGTATGGTTTCATGCCGAGAGAGCGATCACAGATCACAGATCTTATTTGCCTTGAGGGTTTTGATGGAGAAGTACAGAGAAGGTCAGAAGAGGCTACATGATGTCTTTGTAGATCTAGAGAAAACCTATGACAGATTACCCAAAGAGGAACTGTGGCACTGCGTGCGGAAGCTTGGAGTGGCAGAGAAGTATGTTAGAATAATACAGGACATGTTTGAGGGCAGCAGAACAGCGATGAGGTGTGCTGTAGGTGTGACAGAGGAGTTAATGGTGGAGGTGGGACAGCATCAGGGATCAGCCCCGAGCCCTTTCCGTTTTGCAGTGGTGATGGGTAGGTTGAAAGATGAGGTTACGTTGGAATCCCCGTGGACCATGATGTTTGCAGATAACATGATCTGCAGTGAAAGCAGGGAGCAGGTGGAGGAACAGTTAGAAGGGTGGAGGCATGCACTGGAAAGGAGAGGAATGAAGATTAACCGAAGTAAGACATAATATATGTGCATGAATGAGAGGGGTTGAGGGGGAAGAGTAAGGCTGCAGGGAGAAGAGATAGCGAGGGTGGAGGACTTTAAATAGAAGCAGAGCTGGATGTGGCGGAAATTAAGATGCTGAGGTTCTCTCTAGGAAAGACCAAGTTGGATAAAATTAGAAATGAGCTCATCAGAGGGACCGCTAAGGTTAAATGTTTTTGAGAGAGCAGACTTCGATGGTTTGGACATATCCAGAGGAGAGATAGTATGTATTGGTAGAAGGATGATGAGGATAGAGCTGCCACACAAGAGAGCTCAAAGAAGACCTCAGAGAAGGTTGATAGAGAGAGGGGAAGACATGAGGGCAGTTGGTGTTAGAGAGGAGGATGCAGGAGATAGGATTACATGGAAAAAGATGACACGCTGTGTCGGGAACGGGAAAATCCGAAATGAAAAGAAGAAGCCATATAACAAATAAATAAATAAATACATTTGCCTGCAATAGCTTGACGAAAATGTTGCAGCAAGCTGAAATTCAGTGTTTAATGTAAATATCAGGGATTTGAATCGATTGAAAAAAATAACTAATTAATCATAAGTATTCACACAACTTCTAATTGACACTGAATGCAATGGTATAGTGTATATCATTTGACTTTATTCTTAACTCTGTGGTGGGAAGCAATGTTTTTTCTGATACATTACATTCAACAAATCGACAACCTGTACATGTGAACAAATTATATGTTTTTTCTCATTTTTCATCAAGCCTACTCCATACACAAACAGATGAGTGCATTTTTTAAAACAAATATAAGAATATGATGACAATATTCACACGCTTCTACTTTTAAATGGAAAGTGAATCCCCGCGAGTCGCAGGGGATAGCCCATCCCTATGAATAGAGGTCAGACACTGTCCCTATCCTAGATAGTAGCCGAGCCCTGCCGTAATTTTCTAAAGGTGTCTCAAGATGGCAGGAAAGTATTACTTTTGTCCAAGTGAACCTCACAGAGGTTCTATTGATATTCTGCCATTTTGGAGAAAAGTTGGCTCGTACAGGGCATGGTGGACGACTGGTTAGAGCTTCTGCCTCACAGTTCTGAGGAGCGGGGTTCAATCCCCGGCCCCGCCTGTGTGGAGTTTGCATGTTCTCCCTGTGCCTGGGTGGGTTTTCTCCGGGCACTCCGGTTTCCTCCCATATACCAAAAACATGCATGGTAGGTTGATTGACAACTCTAAATTGCCCGTAGGTGTGAATGTGAGTGCGAATGGTTGTTTGTTTGTATGTGCCCTGCGATTGGCTGGCAACCAGTTCAGGGTGTACCCCACCTCACGCCCAGAGTCATCTGGGATTGGCTCCAGCACGACCGCGACCCTAGTGAGGAGAAGCGGCTCAGAAAATGGATGGATGGATGGCTCGTACAGGACCACTATCTTAAAACACAACTCTGCTGTCACAATACATTCTATGCAAGAAGACAAACTTAGCCAAAACAGCTTGTATCTGGTTAACACAGTCTACAAATCTGGCAAGTTATCAATATTGACAAAAATGGTTGATGGGTGACAGCATGATTGAGAAACTCAAGCAATAGTATGTTTAATGAGTAGCCTACTATCGGCCACTATTTTGTCATTACCTTGAATTGTGTAGCAAACACATGGAATTGTCCTTAAAGTTTGTTTTTACACAAGTGGTAACCAAAAATGACTCCTCTGGGATTCCTCTATAAAGTGATTAAAACATATTGTATTCCAAACATATGATTACCACAGAAAGAAAATAAGGTGAGATTGGTTTCATACTTAAAGTAGCTGCCATTAAGCCACTTCTAAAAAAGAGAACGCTGGATGGTTTCATGTTAACAAACTATAGACCCATTTCAAACCTCCCCTTCATAGCCATTGTAGTAGTAGATTGTAGTAGTTTTTAATCAACCCAGCATTCATTCATTCATCTTCCATTCCGCTTCTCCTCACAAGGGTCCCGGGCGTGCTGGAGCCTATCCCAGCTATCTCCGGGCGAGAGGCGGGGTACACCCTGAAATGGTCGCCAGCCAATCGGAGGGCACATACAAACAAACAACCATTCGCACTCACATTCATACATACGGGCACTTTAGAGTCTTCAATTAACCTACCCTGCATGTTTTGGGGATGTGGGAGGAAACCAGAGTACCCGGAGAAAACCCATGCATGCACGGGGAGAACATGCAAACTCCACACAGGCAGGGCCAGGATTTCAACCCCAGTCTTCAGAACTGTGACGCAAATGTGCTAACAAGTCGTACACCGTGCCGCCATCAACCCAGCAATTTCTTGAAATTTAAGTGCAGTTTTTGATACATTTCAATCAGGTTTCCGACCTCATCACAGTACTCCTTCAGCTCTTATCAAAGTGCTGATTGATATAATGTTGAACGTTGACTCGGTAAAGGTGTCAGTTCTTGTCTTGTTGGATCTCAGTGCGACGTTTGATACAGTAAATCATAACATACAGTTGAACTGGTTGGAAACCTGGCTAGGACTCAGTGGAAAAGTCCTTAAATGTTCCAGGTCCTACCTGGAGGAAAGGTGTTATTTCGTGAACATCGGAGGTTTTCAATCTGATCGAATGGCAGTGGGTCCCTCAAGGGTCAGTTACTGGACCCCTTTTCTTCAGCCTTTGTATGCTACGCCTGGGTCAAATTTTTCACAACTTTAATGATGACTATTATAGCTATGCAGATGACACAGTGTTATATCTAGCAGTGTCTCCAGATGACTACAGTTCAATTGAGGTGTTGTGTTACTGTATAAAACAAATAACTGGTTGAACCAAAATATCTTTCAATTAAACCACTACAAAAATGAGGTAATTATTTTTGGCAGTAAAGAAAAGAGGATCGCTATTACTAAATACCTGGAGTCACTCTCTTTAAAAACCAAAGACCAAGTTTGAAACCTTGGTGTGCTGATAGATTCCAGTCTGACTTTCAACAGTCATATCAAATCAATCACTAAAAAAGCCTTCTACCAGCTGAAGAACATATCCAGAGTGTGGGCTTGCATGGTCCAAACAGACCAGGAGTAGCTCATTCATGATTTTATCTCAAGTAGACTTGACTATTGAAATGGTGTTGTGACTGGACTCTCCCAAAAGAGTATTAAACAGCTGCAGCTCATTCAAAATGCTGCAGCTCGGGTTCTGACCCGAACAAAGAGATCAGAACATCCATACATCCATCCATTTTCTGAGCCGCTTATCCTCACAAGGGTCGCGGGAGTGCTGGAGCCTATCCCAGCTATCATCGGGCAGGAGGCGGGGTACACCCTGAACTGGTTGCCATCCAATTGCAGGCCACACATAAACAAACGATGATTCACACTCACATTCACACCCAGGGTCACTTTAGAGTCTTCAATTAACCTACCCTGCATGTTTTGGGGATGTGGGAGGAAACCAGAGTACCCGGAGAAAACCCAAGCAGTCACAGGGAGAACATGCAACCTCCACACAGGCAGGGCCAGGATTTGAACCCCAGTCCTCAGAACTGTGAGGCAGACGTTCAAACCAGTCGGCCAGCGTGCCGCTAGATCAGAACACATAACTCCAATTCTAAAGTCTCTACACTGGCTCACAGTCAGCTATAGAACAGATTTTTACAGCTGTGGTATTGGTCTATAAATCACTAAAAGTGATTATGTCCAGGTTAAAAACGATTATTTTTTTTCTCATGCTTATGATAGAGCATTTTAGAGCTTTTTCATTAAAAAAAAATCTTTCTTGCACTGTACATTATTTTAGTAAATTTAGTAAGCTCTATTTAATTTTTTTGTACTTTGTTTTTAAATGTATTTTACTCTTTGTTTTATGTGCTTTTCGTCATGTGAAGCACATTGAGTTACCTTGTGTATGAAAAATTGTATGTAAATAGCTTTGCCTTTCCTTGCTTTACTGCAGATGCAAGGCAACATGAAAGAGGAGCATCCTCTTAATGTAACACACAAGTAAATGAATGCTAGGGGAGGAGTGGACTGTGGAAGGTTTATTGTGCCCTTCGCCTCATCCACAGCATGACATGCTCTACAGGAGCTGTGGGGCTCACATAAAAACACAACTGTCAAGTACGAGCTCTTATTGCCACTGAAAGGGACTAATTATACAGTACATGGAAGCCATTGTCAATAGAGCTGTTGAAATCTAATTCATCATTACGTGCCACCAATCTCTCCGATACCTCGAAAAGCACCTAAAGAAATGTATTTTATGTGTAGTGGATGCTGATGACCAAAGATGGAAAGCAATACACTTGTATGAGATATACTCCATCCATCAATCCATTTTCTGTTCCGCTTATCCTCACGGGGGTCACGGGCTGCTGGAGCCTAGCCCAGCTATCTTCGGGCGAAAGGCGGGGTACTCCCTGAACTGGTTGCAGGGCACAAATAAACAAACAAGCATTCACACTCACATTCACACCTCCGGGCAATTTTGAGTGTTCAATTAACCTACCATGCATGTTTTTGGGATGTGGGAGGAAACTGGAGTACCCAGAGAAAAAGGGGAGACGGGGAGAACATGCAAACTCCATACTGGTGAGAACAGATTTGAACCCAGGTCCTCAGAACTTTGAGGTGGGTGTGCTAACTAGTCAGCCACCGTGCCGCCCTACTATGGACCAAGATATGGAAATTGAGAGTGGTTGGTTGAGAGGTGCCAGAAAATGGTGCCACCATTTCAGACTACCAAAACTAGGAGTGATATTGACAGTAATCCAAATTGAGATATTTGCTTTAGAAATAAGACATTATAGCCAGTCACTGTGCTAGATTTAAAACATACACTCTAAACTTTTTTATTGAAGATGTTGTTGCAAATTACTGTTCAATTGCTGCTGTTGTGCCAGTCTAGTCCAAGAAAATGCAAATTAGTGGCAAAACGTTACTAACACGCTCACAACAGATACCATTATTTGACAGATAACAAGTATATTGCTTACATTTGAGCGGACAAAGGTATTCCTGACTGACTATGTGGATGATTGCCTTGCTTTATCCAGTCTGCATTAATCCGGGTTTGTCTGGTGTTTTGGAAACAGAACAAAATTAACATTTCCTCTTAACCTTTCTGTATTACACACAGTGGCGGTGCTAGCCTAAATGGCCCCCTGTGCAAAGTCAACCCTTGACCCCTTGATGGCGATAGTGCAGAAGGAATTTTTTCCAAAACAATTGATGATAAGTTTTAGCTTTAACTTTCCCCTTCAAATACAGTATGATTTGTCATTCAGACCTAATGCCAATTGCCACAATTGTCAGAAGAAAAGGATTTTTTGTTTTTTGGAAGAATTTTTGTTGCTGCTGACATGGCAAAGGGAGTGAAGTATCTTTGAAAGGACCGAAAGAAAATTCTGGACTGAGTCAAAAAGCTTTTGCCCATTTGGATAAACTCAAAATAGCTAAAGGGTGATAGCATTTCCAAGACAATCATTTGCGAGAAGGCAAGTAACTTACAGTACGTGCCAACATGTTAGGGGAAGAAGAAGCTGCAAGCCAGGACGACAAAGTAAAGTGGATTTCATGTTTTATTCTTTATAATTGTAGCAACCTGGTTGTTAAAGTTAAAGTTTTGTGATTTCCGACTGAGTATGAACGGACCAGAGGTATTCATGATACTGTTTGGGTACGTGTCAGCAGGGGAGCTACATATGAATGACGAGTACAATTCCGGTTCTTCTTCTTGTTACCCCTTGTCATGTTTGATATATAGTACTGTATAGCTTTATATTGTGTTCAAAGTGTACAAACTGTTACTAAAATAGGGACTTTTGTTGAGGCTGGAACCAATTATTCATGTTTACATTATTTCTTAAGGGAACATTGCTTAATATACAAACCTTTCAATTTACAAACGCCGTTCAAGAACCAAAGTTAATCAATCAAGGTTCCACCATAGTTCACTTTAGCACCAGCTCTCGTTTCTCTCCATATCTCCTCTAGTATGCATTCTTCGCTGAGAGGACACTGGCCAACTCAATGTTGGAGGCAAGACAGTAGTTCCTTGCAGTTGTACAGTGGGTGAAGCAAAGAAGCCTGACCTCAAGACCCCTGTCTGTGCTGGGCTGTGACTGAGCAGTCTGTAATAAGGTGGTTGGGCATCTTTTTCTTGGATTCCTATAACTATAAACAAATGTGTAAATTTTAGTCCCTTTAACAGTCTCTTATATACATATCCCAAACCGCCATGTAACATTACTAGCAGTAACGTCATTGACTGCGATTTGCAACAAAATAAAACAATTTGAAGAAGTTGCATTAGCAAAAAAACTGTCATGTCACTGTTTAGTAAAGGTAGCAACTAAAAAAGGCATGCTGATTACACGACTATTTTTGTACTATACAGTATATATACAGAATGTTCATGTTCAATAATGGGGAGTAAAACATGAATATACTTCTCAGGTTGTGATTCATTTTCTAAACTAGGTTGAATACAAAATGAATATTACAAATGCCCAGTCCTCTTTCCATGTTCAGATTAAACTCAGAGCAATTCACAAAGAGAAGCATCTGGGTGAGTTTCAGCTGAAGCTCTGCTGGAGATGACTGATTTTTCTGAGGCGGTGAACTCATCCAAAGGACAAGACAGTACAGATCTTGTGTAGTTCATTGCTACTTCTGATCACCAGGTATTCATTCAAGAGCGAGGGAGTACACTCATCTACTGTCCTTATTCATCAACTTTGAAGTGATTTGAGGGAATAGTGCTGAAGGTGTATCTCAGTGGACTGTAACTATGGTGCTCTGATACAGCAATTGGTCTCTTATCAATCAGGGCAAACCAATCTGGAACTAAAATGATTTTGTTCTTATTCCCTAGAAGTGGGGGTGACAAAATCTAAATTGGAGTAAGCTAACTTTTATGACCAAATGATGATCCTCTTGCATTTTATTGTCTAAAAAATACAAACAGTCAAAATCTGGTTGGAGTTAAACACAGTGTAAGCCTAAGTAGCCAGAATATTAAATGTCCAATGGCAACACTGAAAAAAAATCCACTGTTTTTAAAAACATAGATTTCGTATATTGCAGTCACAGCTTTATAATTTGTATAGAAAATACATGTAAATCACAAGGGCTCATTATATTGTCCTATGAAAGTTTGAACGACTGTGTGCAAAGCACTGAGCACAAACTCTGAGGGGAAATTTCGGACTGGGGTTGTTTAGAGCATTAAAATAGCTCTAATTAAATTAAAATTGTAGCTAGCAAGCACGCTAAAATACTGTAAGTAACAATCTTGTTTTAGTCTTAGCATTAGGGCTCTGAATCACACTTATTTTCTCACAAGTGCAAAAAGATAGCCATAGCAGCCTCACAGATTACATTTTTTACTTTGACCAATTTAGTGCATTAAAATGGCATATTTTTTCCTCTGAAGGAGCAGTGGGGGATGAATAATCACAATAATGGCTGACACACTCCACAAGATCCCTTAATGTTTACATTACCTCTTAAATTGTCATAAATTGCTACATTATGAACATGTAACAGCTTTACTCCACTTACATTGCTTGTTAGGAAAAAATACTGTTTGTGCAAGATTTATTGCAGGCTGGTCTGCTGAACAGTTTTTTGGCCATATGTCTATCCATCTGGTGTCTGTGTGTTATTGATGGTCCGCGCGGCAACTGTTCATGAAAAAATGTGTTGAAGCATGTTAAAAAATAATTACATTTTTTTAATGAATGAAAAGTGTGTGGATAGTGAGTGACTACTGCCCCTATAATTGTTCACAAAAAATTGATGGTTCTTTGTGTTTGTATTTTACTGTTTATATTTTTGTAGTACACTGTGTATGTAAATACATTTTTAAATTAGTAATTCAGTTTACATATAATTTGGGAATAAATTAATAGAAATAATAAAAAAAATCGAGGAACCATAACTAAGCCGAAGGAGTGAGGGAAGACAGAGAAATTTGCATCACTATTTCTTAGTATAAGCCATGAAAGACCAAGCTATGACATTAACACCACTGAGAATTGCAGATAAACTTGTTAAATGTTTGGGATTATGAGCAGATCCTGTCTTCCAGGAAACTCGGCTTCCCATCACCAATAAAGATATCTTTGTCCGATCTGTCCATAAAACTTTCTCCTAGAATTTTTTCGGCTCATCTGTACTTTTTGGCTAATTCCACATTAGCTTTTCTATTCTTCTTGATCAACAGTAATTTGCGTCTTCTGGTCTAGCTTCTGCACTGCAGTTCATGAAGTCTTTTACAAACAAGTAAAAATGAGCGTTGCTATCTTCTTAAGGGCAGATTTTATTTTTATACATTTAATTCAAAGGTGGCACGGTGGACGACTGGTTAGAGCGTCAGCTTCACAGCGCTGAGCACCCGGGTTCAATCCCCGGCCCCGCCTGTGTGGAGTTTGCATGTTGTCCCCGTGCCTACGTGGGTTTTCTCCGGGTACTCCGGTTTCCTTCCACATCCCAAAAACATGCATTAATTAAAAACTCTAAATTGCCCGTAGGTGTGACTGTGCGTGCGAATGGTTGTTTGTTTGTGTGTGCCCTGCGATTGGCTGGCAACCAGTTCAGGGTGTACCCCGCCTCCTGCCCGATGATAGCTGGGATAGGCTTCAGCATGCCCGGGACCCTAGTGAGGAGAAGCGGCTCAGAAAATGGATGGATGGATGGATGGATAATTCAAAGAAAATCTTCAAACCTTAGATTAGTGTGATAAATATATATTCCACATATCACTATATAACTGCAGAATGTCTGGTGTGATTTTTATTTTTATTTATTGTATTGATTTGTATCCCCTCAAAAGGGAAATTCGTTTTGCACTCTGCTGTATATTGCTACTGCATACCACAAAGAGAAACAGAGCACACACGTGGGAATTCAAAAAGAGATGTAGAGATGAGATGAGTGGTGGGAAGGACAAATTCTCTCCTTAGCTGAGTCTGGAGGACAGACCTCGACAGTAGTCAGGATGCAGACGGGACTTGTTGCAGACGGGACTTGTTGCAATTTTAATATGTCCGTAAATCTTTAGTGGTGAGCTACTCCTACAGAACCCCCTGTTCCCAAACAACAACAGAAAGAAAGAAATACAAATGTGCATTATATGTTGGAAAATTGTGACTAGGTACGGTATATGTTTCCATAGCAAAACATTAAAGACACACTTAGGTGTTGTGGAGATAAGATGGTCGTGAGGGACAGTCAAGTAAAAAAGTAGGTCTAACTACCAAGAAAGGACATGACGTACAGTAATTATTTTAAGTGGCAAGCTACTTTATTTTATTGGGAAACCTCAACAGGTGTTATGCAAGTTCTAACTTGGTCATGATTATGGCTAATAAGGGGCCCACTAATGAAGTCCACAAATGTTTGCAGCTGACACTTTTCTGCATCCTTCAAGCTTGTGAAATTTTAAAGTGGATGCTGAGATGCTCGTGCTGATCTGAAATATGATAGCAACAACTGAAAACGATATCATCATACCTCCCACAATCATAGAGATTTACGTAGCTTGCTGATAACTTAGACCCTCATTTCCACATACACTGTAACTATAAACATCCATCCATCCTTCTACATATACCTCTTATCCTCATTAGGGTCGCAGGTGAACTGAAGCTTTCCCAGGTGCCTTCAGGTGAAAGGCAGGGTACATCCTGACCCTGGACTGATTGTCAACCAATTGCAGGGCACATACAGACAAACAACCATTGACTCTCACATCCACACCTAAGGACGATTCAGTCCTCAATGAACCTAAAATTAATTTAACCTCAGAACTGTGAGGCAGATGTTCTCACCACTTGCCACGTCATTTTACATACATTTTACATCCACCCAACCCTTTTTTTATTTGGAAAAAGAACACCCTGCCATTAAGTGGGTAAGACTTGAATACTGCACATGCACAATTTAAATTCCTGGCCTTGCAATCTGTTGTGCATATTTTTGATACCATACCAGCATTCCTTGGTTTAAAAAAAAAAAAAAAAACTGTACATGTTGGAGAAAATGCGAATTGTTTGGCCAATCTGTTATTACTTCAGAACTAATACATGTTGGAGAAAAAGTAACAGTTCCCCTGCACGGCTTCAAATGACTTTTTTTCTTTGAGGGGCAGTTGTGTTGCAACTTTCTAAATTTAAGTAGCATTTTTTTGCAGGTTAATCCCACACGGACCTGAAGTGTGTGTACGTGTGGGGGGCGGGGGGGGGGGGGAGGGTATTGTGGGGTCAAGGATGAGCAAAGACCACCTGCAAGGCCTTTAGGCCTGGTCATAACCAAGAAAAACCCTAACTTTGCTTTTGGTCCCTGTCATTAATCCGTATACAAATAAATTTTCAATTTTCACAAATACTTGTGGTTTTTATTCATCAACAAGCAACTCATTAAAAATCTGAACTGCAATGAACAGTGTACTGTCACCTGCATAATTAGGACATATGTGTCTGCTTGAAATTTTGACAATTTTAAATGAAGAATGATTTATGTGTAAATCTTTTAGACAGACTAGTACAAACTTACCACAGGTGTCCCAGGTACCAACACTTACCAACACGACAGTAAGACTTGTAATGAGAAGTATAAAATTGAAAATCAATATCACAGAGATGTAACAGTATCTTTGACTCTAAATTGATAATACTTCACCACTCCAACTATACCCATCTACAATTGACCCATCCTGGATTAAAAATTGTTTCTAATGTATTTTTCCCGACCCCGAAATCCTCCTAGAAGTCATCTCCAGCCGGCCTTCGGCAACTTCAAGGCTGGCTGAGGCACACTCTGGTGGGAGTGACGCACCGGTCCCATCCTGGATAAAAAATATCTCCACTTTTTTGTCCCCACTGATTGGCACTAATGACCCACCATCGGAGAGCCCCTGCTGGACGGCCTCACGCCAGTGTTTGGGAGGCCGGCTCCTGGCACCCATCGCGTCGCCTCTGACGCAGGAAGGCATGCACACCCATGTGGGCCCACACCTCCCTGGCCGCCCAGACAGCCCACTCCTTGGCAAGACTGAGACGGCCTGGCCGACTCAGCCGTCTTTCAACGGGCCCTGGCAACCACTCCTTGCCTGGCTTCGGCCCAGTGAGCACCGAGTTTCTCCAGCGTGCTCCCGCTCCACCAAACGCGGCTTGTCGATGCCGTGTCCCACTCACACCCAGTCAAAAAAATTTACATATCTGTGATTCGCAGTTTTGCTTTTCAATGTGTTTTATGAGGTGCAAAAGACGAATTTTGACTCACAAATTACGATGCGAATACGATTATTTCGAGCCTTGCCCTCCTGTCCCGAGAGATTGCATCCAATTACCAAAATAAATTTCAACAAATACAGAATTACATATTGAAGTGATATTTAATTGCTTGGGCTGTTTCAATGTACCAACGCTCCATTTCATTTACATTGTCTTCCCTTATTTAATGACCATAAAGTTGCACTAACTCCGTTAGAACATCACTGTGTGGAAACTGGGTGTTCTCCCTGTACTTCCGTGGGTTTTCTCCAGGTACTACATACGCCTCCCAATTTCCAAAACATGCATGTTAGAGTAACCTAAGACTAAATTGTACATACAGTGGGTACAGAAAGTATTCAGACACCCTTAAATATTTCACTATTTGTTATAATGCAGCCATTTGTTAAAATAATTTAAGTTCAGTTTTTTCCCTCATTAATGTACACACAGCACCCTATATTGACAGAAAAAAATTGAATTGTTGAAATTTTTGCAGATTTATTAAAAAAGAAAAACTGAAATATCACACAGCCATAAGTATTCAGACCCTTTGCTGTGACACTCATATATTTAACTCGGGTGCTGTCCATTTCTTCTAATCATCCTTGAGATGGTTCTACACCTTCATTGAAGTCCAGCTGTGTTTGACTATACTGATTGGACTTGATTAGGACAGCCACTCCCCTGTCTATAAGACCTTACAGCTCACAGTGCATGTCAGAGCAAATGAGAATCATGAGGTCAAAGGAACTGCCTGAAGAGCTCAGAGACAGAATTATGGCAAGGCACAGATCTGGCCAAGGTTACAAAAACATTTCTGCTGCACTTTAGATTCCTAAGAGCACAGTGGCCTCCATAATCCTTAAATGGAAGACGTTTGGGACGACAAAAACCCTTCCTAGAGCTGGCCCTCAGCCAGGCACTGCTCATCACCTGTCCAATACAGTCCCAACAGTGAAGCATTGTGGTGGCAGCATCATGCTGTGGGGGTGTTTTTCAGCTGCAGGGACAGGACGACTGGTTGCAGTCAAAGGAAAGATGAATGCGACCAAATACAGGGATATCCTAGATGAAAATCTTCTCTAGAGTGCTCAGGACCTCAGACTGGGCCAAAGGTTCATCTTCCAACAAGACAATGACCCTAAGCACACAGCTAAAATAACAAATTAGTTGCTTCAGAACAACTGAGCATGACTGTTCTTGAATAGCCCAGTCAGAGCCCTGACTTAAACCCAATTGAGCATCTCTGGAGAGACCTGAAAATGGCTGCCCACCAACATTCACCATCCAACCTGACAGAAATGGAGAGGATCTGCAAAGAGGAATGGCAGAGGATCCCCAAATCAAGGTGTGAAAAACTTGTTGCTGTCACGATACGAAGGTATCCATTTTCACTGGACACAGTAGCAAGCGGAGGCTGAGAAGTTTGTGGTGAATAATTTATTGAAAAGTAAGTGGGAATTGGATCTGTGAGGCGTAATGGCGAGTCGTCAAAACAGGGAACGTGCAGCAGGCGGTGGCATGAGCAGGTGGATGGCTTGGGGGCGTGGTGGAAGAAGTCAGCAAGGTGGGGAACATGGAAAGAGCACTGAGGACGAGGAAGAACATGGGAGTCAGAATAATACACATAGGCGTAGCTTACGTGAATTTGCAAGGCCGGTGTACCAAGGTGGAACGTTAATACTCTGGCGAGGATTTCCAGGATCTGGCAGGCTTTTATGCAGGCAGAGATGATGACAGCTGATTGAAAACAGGTGCGCGGCCAAGGTGGTGCTGACTACAGGGAAGGGAAAGAGAGGGGGGGAGGGAGAGAGCGCAAGAGGGGCGCAAGGCACCACCCAAGCTCCAAAACAGGAACTACAAGGATAGCTCATGACAGTTGCCTCAATCCCAAAAAAGACTCATGGCTGTATTAGCTCAAAAAGGTGCTTCTACTAAATACCGAGCAAAGGGTCTGAATACTTATGGCTGTGTGATATTTCAGTTTTTCTTTTTTAATAAATCTGCAAATATTTCAACAATTAAGTTTTTTTCTGTCAATATGGGGTGCTGTGTGTACATTAATGAGGGAAAATGTAACTTAACTTAAAATGATTTTAGCAAATTGCTGCAATATAACAAAGAGTGAAAATTTTAAGGGGGTCTGAATACTTTCCGTACCCACTGTAGGTGTGATGTAAAATTTTGTTATATGTGTACTGTGATTGACTAGCGACTAGTCTGGGTGTACCTTGCCTCTTGGCCAAAGTGAGCTGGGAGAGGCTACAGTTACCCGTCACCCTTCTTCTTGGGAGACCATGGCAAGGTTTGGGTTCGGCGCTGGTCTTTTACTAAGATTGCTGTAAAGCGATATTAAGAGTGGGCTGAAAATCAACAGTTGCTTGTGTGTGTGCTCCTTTTAGGGTGCATAGAGGTGTAGTTCGTGGTTGTGCACTATCTGAGATGCTCTATGACAACGGATCACTAAGCCGCCTCCAAGAGAATCCCGCCCTGGGTGGCTGGCCATATCTCCCATATCAGAAACACCCCCAGCCCTCCAGGTCTCGCTGTCATTGGTGACGTGAGCGTTGAAGTGCCCCCGGCAGAACAAGGGAGTCCCCAGGGGGAGTACCTTCGCCCTTCCCACATGTGGTGAGCCAATGGAAAGGAGGACCCATGTTGCCTCTTTGGGCTAGCCTCATGGGTGCAGGCCCAGCCACTTGGGGCTCGCTATCCAGCCCCACCTCCAGAGGCCTCAGAGGGGGGCCCTGGTGACCCCATGGCAAGGGAAAACAAATTTGAATATTTGTGCTCATCATAGGAGGTTTTTGAGCATTGCTTTATCTGGTCCCTTACCTAGGACCTGTTTGCCATGGGTGACAGCCTACAAAAATTAGTGAAGACGAATAGTTATAGTTATAGAAATAGTTTAGTAATCTAAGGTAGGGATTACAATATATTTCCAAAAGTATCTGCTCATCTGTCTTGATTTATATGGTTTTAACTGATATCCCATTCTAAATCAATCTACTTCTTCTTTTCCTTTCGGCTTGTGATTATTTTTTAAATTAATTGCACGTCTGCCCTCAGTTTCAGATTTGGATTTTACCTGTGCAGACCCCATATGCAGTTCGATGTGTAACCAACATAAGGAAAACGATAACAGCTGATGACTGAAACATTTTGAGAACTGTAAAGAAATTCCCTAAAACAACTACAGGAAGTCCTCGATTTACGAACGAGTTCTGTTCCTACGCTGGCGACGTAACCCGAATTTCCGCGCAAGTCGGATTTCACCGTTAAAGTCGAAATTTCCGTTGAAATGCTTCTGTTACGGGTATTGTCCCACGTGATTGTGACAGCAAGCTCAGCGTGTGTGGGCGTGTGCGTCAATGTGTGAGTGAGACGGGACTGTGAAGGAGGAAGGAGTGCGCGCAGGTGCGAGTGAGTGCAGTGGCAAGTGTAGTGACGGCGACCGGGCAAGAGTACCGATTAGCGGAGGACACGTTGACGTTGAATATGCAGAGGCGCTAATAAAGCCATTAAAGCAGCAAATCGGTGATTCGTGCCTTTATTGTTGCCGCCACCCAGCTGAGCTGTGCAACGAGAAAAGGGAGTTAACCCCGAGGAGGACAACCTCGGCACTGGAGGAGGCGTCTCCTCTGCGTCTCCCGACCACGGTCAGGTGACCGTAGCAGGAAAGGTTAACACTTCGTATAAAGAAACTAAAATACATTAAAATAAAAAAATAAGATGCTGTACTTACCATTACTGCTGAGAGTGTGAAAAAAGAAGGGCGAAAAAGGCAAAGTTACTCCCGGGGCACAAACACAGACAAGCACTATGCACTAGCTAAGCAGAAACACTATGGTGCTGGGCACAAAATGGCTGACGAGGCACGGACGTCGTAAAGTCAAAACGTCATAGGTCGAGTACGTCGTAACTCGAGGACTTCCTGTATTTGTGATCTCTGGAACACAAGTACAGATGCTTCACTAGACAAGCTAGGCAAGGCTTGAATTCAGAAAATTCTTGGAGCAAGGTTAATGAACTGGTGAGGCAAATATTATCTTTACCAAAGTTATGAAAAAGTTAATTTTGATGACAAAAAAGGCTCTGCTAATGATCCCAAACATTCAAGCAAGTTATTGTCATTCCTTGGGATTGCATGCATTACTGTAAATACTACGAGTACAACGGAAGCTCAAGTACAAACAAGACAAGAAGCAGCAACTGGAGAAATGCCTTGAGCACAACAACTCAGAGAGGTGAGGAGCGCTCTTAAACACATCTCAGGACATAACAAGCACGGGGATGGTCAAGCCACCATTGGAGACCATGACTAGGCAATCGTGTTGAAACATTTTATTTTAAATAGATTTGACTCTGCTCCCAATCAAACGCCCAATCAACATGGCCCCATCTCTTCACACCTCTCAAGACCGGTCAACTCTCCTCAGCTGCAGCTCTTCTCACCTTTGCTCCCCACGACTCTGCTCCTCCCCCAACCATCACCAAACTCTCCACAACATCTTCAGCTCAAGATTACCTCCTGGGGTATCCACTCAACCCCCCACACCCACCCCACCCTCGGTCAATCACTACAGGCGAGGTTAGGAGGGAGATACAGATCAGATTGCATCAATTCCTGAGTGGTCAGGGAGTGTGCAGGCCAGCTCAATGAGGTTGTCCAGTACATGTTTGACCTGAGCATCAGTCTGGAAAAGGTCCCAGCCCTGAGTAAGACTTCCTGTGTGGTGCCGGTTCCCAAAACACCCAATCCTAGTGAACTTGGACCTGTCGCCCTGACCTCCCACCTAATGAATATCATGGAGAGGATCCTCCCTCGGCCATCTGCGCTCACAGGTTAGCACCTCACAGGATCGGCTGAAGTTTGTCTTTCGACCTGGCGTTGGAGTGGGTAATGCCATCATCTTCCTGCTGCATAGAGTCCTGTGTTACCTAGAGTTCCCAGGGAGCACTGAAACGGTCATGTTTTTGTACTTCTCCAGTGCTTTCAACACAATTAGACCATCACTGCTGCCAGAGAAGAATAGAAGGCAGATGTTGGGAAATATCTGACTGTGCCATGGACCATTGACAACCTAATTTACAGACAGACCATGGTACGTGAGGACAAGTTGCTCTTTGTCAAATATGGTAGTCTGCAGCACAAGGTTCCCCTCAAGGCACAGTGCTGTCGCTGTTCCGGTTCACACTCTATACCATGGACTTCTGTTACAACTCTAATCTCTGTCACCTGCAAAAGTTCTCAGACGCTGCCGCCATTTTCAGCTGTGTATCTGAGGGGAACGAGCTATAGTACAGGAGGTTCATTAAGGATATTGTAGACTGGTGTGAGTATATCCACCTGCTCCTAAACACCACAAAGACCAAAGAGTTGGTGATCAAGTTTGAGTTTTTTGTTATCATGTGCTGGGGAATTCCCACAGACAGCAGTTTAAATTCTTATGCACAGTAGATAGTAAAATGAGGATAAAATCCAGTGACCTCTATTCACTCACGAGTTGAGTTTTGACTTGACTGGGACTCATCACTGTTGAATTTCAGGATTTGAACAAGGAAATCATACACGACAACATAATCTTTAAATGTGTGTCGTGCATGTAAACATGTTAATACATCTTTAACATGTACAGTCATAGCTGTCAGCTTAAGACAGGCATTTTAAGACCATTGTGATGTTTTGCATATTTCTCAAGGCAAAAGCTAATGGATCATCCTATTACAAATAATTAAATAGTCTTCCATGTACTGGATACTAAAACACAACATTCAGCTTTTTCTCAAGTCACAAAAGCACAAAAAAGCTTAATCACCAGCCACTCTGTACTTTGTGCTCATTATCTATAAACCACCTGTTTTTGCTGAATCTCTCACATAATCTTCCGTAAACAGTCTTTAAATTTATTCAAGAATGTTGCTGGCAGTGGTAGCGGACATGCACGCCGCAACTTTAAGGTGTCACAGAGACTCGTGACCACCCGAGAACCCCCACTCCTCCACACTGCCCTGCTGTGAGACGGCAACTAGGACAGGGCCTGGTGTATGTCAAGTGGACCTTAACTGAATTAGCAGCTTCCTGTCAAATCTTGATTCCTGTCTTCAAAAGCCTCCATCCCGGACCAAATGGTTGGGGTAGACTATGTGGTTAATATCCACCGGTGTGTGTGAAGCTCCACCCACTGGGGTTGAGAGGAACTGCAAGCACCAGAACTTGTGGACGTGCCTCTGATGTTTGTTAACAGAAGATAAAATGTCAGTTTTTATACCTTGCAAACTCTGTATAAATATTCCAAATGTATGCCTTGGTGTATGTGTCCCCATTCTCACTTTGACAGGTCCTCTGCAAGGTTTTGAAAGCTGTTCATGATTTGAAATAAAAAATTCTGAAATGTTATGTTGAACAATAAGCAACCCATCTGCCACGACCAAAGTTTAAACAATGAATCTATGCGTGAAAGTACAATGTTGGGATTATTTGAGATTAATATTATTTAAAAAACCTATTTACTCAAATTTGCAGACAAGATTCCATATGCACAAACGGCCGCCGCAATAAAGCTGGCGGCGTTTTCGATCGAAGAAGTCGACCATGCAGCTGCTGGCATCCCGGACGGATCCTGCACGCCTCTGAGGACCAGAGCTCGACCCGCCACCAGGTCAAGCGGCAGGGAAGTTATGAGCGCATCCCAAACAGGACAACAACTTTCCTTTCCTATTTATTTTTATTTTTGTGCATCTGGTTTTTCTTCAACCGAACCTTCTTCGTTTCCGCCTGAGGTCCGGAGGAAGCCCACCCCAAAGACCAGCTGATCAGCGTTCGTGAGTCGACACTGCAATTCTTACTATGATGTACAACATCATCCATCCATCCATCCATTTTCTGAGCCGCTTCTCCTCACTAGGGTCGCGGGCGTGCTGGAGCCTATCCCAGCTGTCATCGGGCAGGAGGCGGGGTACACCCTGAACTGGTTGCCAGCCAATCGCAGGGCACATAGAAACAAACAACCATTCGCGCTCACAGTCATGCCTACGGGCAATTTAGAGTCTCCAATTAATGCATGTTTTTGGGATGTGGGAGGAAACCGGAGTGCCCGGAGAAAACCCACGCAGGCACGGGGAGAACATGCAAACTCCACACAGGCGGGGCCGGGGAATGAACCCGGGTCCTCAGAACTGTGAGGCTGACGCTCTAACCAGTCGGCCACCGTGCCGCCTGTACAACATCAGTGCGTAATAATTGTGGGGAAATTACTAGCTTCACGCGAAATCCCATCCTTGCCTTCTCTCGCTCTGACTCAACGCATTAAACGCTCAGACGCTCATTTAGTTTAGCCCAGTGACCACACACGATGTCCTCTTTTCCATTTTCGTACGCCTTATTTTCTTTCTTTCGTTTACCCTTAGTGTTATGTTCTTGTTGTAGTTTGTAGTTGTAGTTGTGTGTTTCATTAAATATATCGTAAAATTCCACTCGTGGTCGTATTTTGTGTGTGTCCAGAATTTAAATAAACCTCTGTAACCTAGGACTCAAAATGTGTAGCAACCTCCAGATTCTGAGCCTGATTAAAAAGGTTTGTCGTCATTTCACCTAACGTTAAACTTGAAAAATTTGATGTGGTGCCCTTTTCGAGACATTAGTTTGATTTTTAACAATTGAATCAAAATTACGATAAACCGGAAGTAACGCAAACGACGCTCCCGGCTTATTACTTTATCCTAAATTAATTACAATTCTTATTCCACACATAATCGCTACACAGTTGGCTTGCTGCAGATCTGAGATCAGGGTAATCCAAGCAATAATGGTGTAAATACTGCACATTTAGAACCACATTGCAAGCATCGGTCTAGATTTATGCTGCTCAAGCTTCTCATAGAAACTTGATGGGCAATTTTCTGCTTTCATTTAGAGCTATGAATTGAATGATGACTAATACAAGTGCAGATATTAGCTTTTTGTTATCTTGTAGCACAATGCTTGCTCCGCGTGTTTGCCAATTTGGCAGACCAGTCTATGCCAAGCTGGGTGTTCCGACGCAGCGAAGGTGTGTACTTTGACATGTTCCCTGGCAGAGTGACAAGTGGGTGGCAAAAAGTTGTTCTAAATTTATGACTACTGAGACCACATCTAAATCTTGGTGCAACTGGTCTAATGCGATTTTGGGAATTTTATCAGCGCACAGGCAGACACAGTCTGAGGTCCGCGGACGTGTTGTGGATGTCAGACGTATTCCATTCATGAATATGTGAACAGCAGTAATCAAACCCTGTTAATATTATATTGTTAATATTATTATTATTATTATTATTCATTAATTCATTCATTTTCCATACCGCTTATCCTCACACGGGTCGCGGGCGTGCTGGAGCCTATCCCAGCTATCTTGAGGCAAGAGACGTGGTACACCCTGAAGGAAACTGTGTTTAAAATCACCTATTACTTCCGAGGTTCCATGCGTGTTCGTTTTCGTGGAAGAACTACAATTATAACGCGTTACAAGTCAACCAATTTATTCCTGACAGAGGAGTCTATACATTTTGCAGAGCTCTGGGTTCGTAACTATCCCTATCTTATCCTTAGCAGATAGATCTGATTCTACCCCAGACTTATACAATGTTTCAAAAAGTGAAAGTATGGAATCGCTGTCGTCTGATTGGTCCATGGTGCCATCTGACGTCATCGTTGCTCTGCAGAATGATGACCATTCGCCGCTTGGCTCCAGATGCCGTCCCCAGACGCCGTCCCACATTCCTGAATTCAATGCCTATAGTGGCTCCCCGCAGTCCTTTTCTTCCTTGACATCTGTTATTTATTGTCTCCAGATACACCCTGATGGGGGGGCTTTCCTGCAATAAACTCCTACCCCCTTATCTGATTAGACTGCAATAAACATCCTTGCTTACCTTCCAAACTAGTTACACCATGAAACTCTATATTATATTATATTACATATAGAATTACATATTAAAATATAAAGTATTCTATATTACCTTCAACCCTGAACTGGTTGCCAGCCAATCGCAGGGCAATTATTATCCATCCATCCATTCATTTTCTGAGCAGCTTCTCCTCACTAGGGTCGCGGGCGTGCTGGAGCCTATGAACCTCGCTCCTCAGAACAGACGCTCTAACCAGTTGTCCACCGTGCCGCTGCAATTCTTCTTCTTCTTATTATTATTGTTATTCTATTTTTTAAATCATCCCACTGGCCGGCAAAGCTATGGGGGTGCAAACGAACGATTGAGGGTGGGGATAGTCCACTTGTCCCGATGGCTTTATCATGTACGCATCCCTTTTTTCAGTGTTGTTGTTGAATGTATGTGATCATATTTTCCCATGTTTTTTGACATCAATAAGTTATGAATAAATTAAATTGTGAACTAGATACATCAGGTCCACAGAGATATTTCTGTTGCCAGCGGTTATCACCAGCTCATTCTGTATCTAACAAGGGTACCCACTCACATTGTATGTCTCTATTCACGCACAGATCATTGAAATTACGCATCGTCCTCTTCCATATAGAGATGTCTCCATGCAAAGCTGTTTGTGCAATGCATTTAAAAGGAATGAGAGGCCTGGCTTTGATTGGACATGATTGAAATCGTCTGTGTTCACTTCAACAGCAGGGCAGACTTCCTTTTTTGAATACGCTGGCTTGTGCTGGTCTGCAAAATTACCAAAACCCGGTCTAACCAGCCAGATTTACGCTGATCATGAAAAAAAGAGGCCAATGTCTAAATGTGTTATGTGTTGGGCTGTCCCTATCTGTGTCCCTTTAAAGGAGTGAGTGATAGAGAGAATCATGCAGTTTTGCCAATTTAGCGACTTTGTAGCAGTATTTAGGAAGTATTCAGACCTCTCTAGTGAGCCTTTATTTTATTTTATTATTATTTTTCCACTTTTTCTGTTGTTATTGTCAATTCTTGAAGATTGTGAGACTCCACCCAGATGCAGTCAGAGCAGGAGTCTTGACCACCCCTCATCCTAAGTGTAGTTACGTGTGCGTTTAAGTTGCATGTAAACAATACACTGTAACGAAGCTGGATTTGTGGAGAAAACCACAACCAGAGTCTGTGTCCACTCATTCGTGCAGTGCAGGTAAAACTGAGAATTAGCGTTGAAGTACGAGTATCTTTGGCTTCAGCCCTCCAGTACAGACAGAGATCTGTCTGGAGCCTTAAGCATGAACAACTATGACCTGGATAAAAAAATACTAGTTGACAAGTATTACTTTAAAAGCCTTTTGAATGTTGTCAGTTCAAAATGCATTAGAAATCACAATCATATAATTGCACAAGAATGGCACTTATCTACTCCATCCATCCATCCATCTTCCGTACCGCTTATCCTCATTGGGATCACGGGCGTGCTGGAGCCTATCCCAGCTAACATCGGGCAGGAGGCGGGGTACACCCTGAACTGGTCGCCGGCCAATCGCAGGGCACATATAAACAAACAACCATTCGCACTCACATTCACACCTACAGGCAATTAGGAGTTTTTAATTAACTTACCATAAATTTTTGGGGGATGTGGGAGGAAACCGGAGGACCCGGAGAAAACGCACGCAGGCACAGGCAGATCATGCAAACTGCACACAGGCGAAGCCGGATTTGATACCCGGTCCTCAGAACTGTGAGGCAGATGTGCTAACGAATCGCCCACCGTGCCGCCTGTTTTAACAAACATTTTAACTGCTATTCAAAAAAAGTAGTTAACTCGTAGTGACGACACATATAACAACAGTCTATGTTGACGAGTGGATTCACCCTATCAAGTGTATTATTGACAGTTTGACTTCAGTTTTTTTGAAACTTTTGGAAAATATTTCCCTTAAAAAAATTGTGTAATTCCAAACTGTATGACCGTTGAGGAATTGAAATTTGGAGGTATTACTGAACATACGCTAGCATGCATGCATGCTAAAACATACGCTAGAATGCATGCACGCTAAAACATACGCTAGCATGCATGCTTGCGTATGTAGGGGGAGCAAAACTGAGTTTGGTTGTACTTTATTGAAGTATTTAACAATGTACTCACGTTATTTTTTTATCAATCCTCATCCGCAAATCCATCAAAGTCCTCTTCTTCTGTATCCGAAATGAGCAGCTGGGCAAGTTCTCCATCAAACATGCCGGGTTCCCTCTCGGCATTGTCGGAGTCAGTCTCGTTGTAAGAAAATGTAAGACTTTTAAGTGCGCCTTATGTTCTTGAAAATACGGTACTATAATTTCACGAGTATTGAGGCTGTTAATAGGACATTTACAAACATCGCACACATAAATGACTAGTATGTTAAAGACTTTGATAAATGCATGTTTTAAATATAGAGCAAGCTTTGTCACACTGGTGTATCTCAATGACAATTCATTTGCAGTCGTTTGATAATTCATGCTTTCATCTTCTTCTCAGTGGCAGAGCTGTTCATTTCACTAATTGGATTTTGACACATAGCATAGTAAATAAAGAAATGAATAAAGTACACTGGTAGAACTACAACCTGCAATGGTTGGTATATTTACAGAATAATTTTACATTTACATTCTTTTAAATCAATATCACTGTTTGACAACAGTTTTTTTGGTGTACAGAATATACTTTCCCCTTATCTTTCATTTCATGCAGCATCTTATCCACAAGATCTCCAAGCCTTAAAATATCTCTGCTAATGTTATTTTGTAGAAGCTGCACCCCAATTTACTAGATGCGTTTTCAGTATTCAATGCTTCTCGATGCAAATCTCCCTCCTGGTCATGTGTATTTGGAAACCTTTTGTACCATGTTGTTTATCTTTTTCGACAGCCAGGAGGATGCTGACCTTTCACATCCACCCCAGTGACCTGACAGCAACACCAGTGTGGAAAGATCACTGACATACTGTACTGCAATAGCCCCTCGAAGCACTAAATGATGCTGTTTAAAGAGCAGAAAGCAACATTTAGTGGTGAAAGTTATCTTGATAAGTTGCCTCATTTCTAACTCTTTATAACTCCCAACTGAGATATGTTACTTTTACAATAATCAACCTATCTGTGCCTTCATTGTCAAACCTGTGTGAAGCTTTGGTGTTTTTAATATGCATAACAAGCATATCACCCTACTTACGCATGCACATGTGGTATGCTGGTATTAATACACTAACAGAAATTCTCTTGAGATTACTCCACAATATAGTGTTCCAAAATAAGACAAACTATGGACCATATCATTGGAATAAATTTGCATTAATGCATTAAAACTTTGCTTCTTGTAAGAAAATAATCAGTTTGCCCAATTGGGCTGCATTTAATCATGCCATTTTTGTGGACATTGTTCACTCTGGATTAATTATGTGTACTGTATAAATAATAATAATAAAGTTTGGGTTTATTTATTACATTGATAATTGTTAAGATATTTTTGTTTCCTTTCTTCGTGGAAGTGAAAAAAATTGAGTGAGATTACCATTGTCAGTTTGTCACTATCATGGTAACAGGAGCAATGACTTTCTGCTCTGCTGTTGACTTCTGAACATGTTGAGCTTTGAGTACCTGTCCCTCTGAATTAAGTTTTGCAGAAATAGCTGCCTTACCTTACTGCAGTGGCGTGCAGTGAATTTCGGACCTGGGCCTTCAGTGGGGGGCTAAAATATCCAGATCCACATCTTAATACCATCACTGTCACATCACAAAGTAATGTACAAAAATGCAATATGAATTATCTGTGTGTGTCCAGTTTTTCTTGAAAAGTCAGTTTTGACAATGAATTTTTAATCCTGTCCGGTTCGTCCGTCTTGGCACCTGCACGAACCTAATGAATCCCATTGAGTTAGCTGCAGGACATCAATCAACCAATCAAAGAATAGGAAATGCAGCCAATCAGATGAAGGGAAAATGCAGCATATGGCGAGAGAGAGAGACTATGCAGCGAATGCGAAGAGTGACATGAGAGTAGTGAATAAGACATCTGATTGGTTAAGAAATGACAGCCACTGTTCAAAGTGTCTATTTGTCCCAAACCAGGAATCGGGATTTTGAAGGCCCTGGGCAAAATACAGTGACATGGCAACACACAGAAACTGAAATCTGATTGGACAAAAAAAAAATAATATATATATATATATATATATATATATATATATATATATATATATATATATATATATATATATATATAAACCGCTGTAATCTGGACAGTGAAGACACACGCTATGAAATGTAGACAAAAGACTGTTGGAAATAAATTAAAATGTTAATATATATTATTATTATTTTGTATTATATTATGCATATATTATTATTATTAATAATAATAACAATAATGATAATAATAATAATAATAATAATAATTAATAGCTTGTTAGATTGTAAATGTAGGTCAGTGTTGATAGTATTTATGCCAGCAGAGAAGGCTTAGAAGGCATTCACTGCACACCACTGCCTTACTGTGGCTCAGTGGCTGGCTGACAAATTAACAGAATGAAATGTAAGGGGATGTAATTAACTCATCTGCCAATAGAGGATTCTCATGCTCAACAAAAGGTCAAAGAGCCAAGATATACAATTGAAATCTGTATGCTTTGTTTCATTTTCATCATAGATGATGTTGTTGCTTTAATAAAGAATTCAACTAAAACGATGATTATATGTAATATTTTTGTATCAAAGACAGTACCACTGATAAATTCCTAGTGGAAATTTGCTTAATTTACAGAATTAATTAGTGAGTGATACTATACAAAACTCCATCATTTATTATACATAAACATTTCTTGACTTTTCTTTTTCTTTTCTTGATTTTTCTTTCCCCTCCAGGTGTCATGGGTGTGTGCTCCGGATTTTGTCTTCCCCCTGTTTCATACACGCCTGCTCCTGAGAGCATCTTCACCACCTGTGCCTCGTTCACCCTAATTACCCTTGCATTTAACCTCGTGTCTCATTCTTTCTCGTCGCCAGTTTGTTATACCTTGTCGTCGCGTTCCAGCATTCCTTGTTTCCACATCAAAGACTCACAGTAAGACTAGACCCTGTTCCGATTATCGACCTCGCCTTTTTGCCTCATGTTTTTGGATACTGTTGCCTTTTTTTGGATAGCCTGCCTGTGTACTGACCTCTGCCCGTATATTAAACCTCTCTTTTTGAAACTGTCCTTTTGTTTTGGAGTCGTGCATTTTTGGGTCCTATCCTCTGTTCCGTTCATGACACCAGGACTTTTACGAGCAGATGGCCATTATACACGAGCACAATGAATACAAAACTCAAGATGTGAGTGATATTTATGTTTCACACAAAAAATGTAAATACAACTATCATTTTTATACTTGGCAGGGGCGTCCATGAAAAAGACATTGCTTGGATGGCAGCATATGTTTCTCCAAAACCTGTATGTACCTTTCAGCATTCATGGTGCCTTCACAGATGTGTAAGTTACCCATGCCATTGGCATTAACACAGCCCCATACCATCACAGATGCTGGCTCTTGAACTTTGCGTCGATAACAGTTTGGATGACGACGTGCACAATTTCCCCCAAAATTTGAACTGTAGACTCGTCAGACCACAAAACACTTTTCCACTTTTCAACAGTCCATCTTAGATGAGCTCAGGCCCAGAGAAGCCGGCGGCGTTTCTGGGTGTTGTTGATAAATGGCTTTTGCTTTCCATAGTAGAGTTTTAAGTCTCACTTACGGATGTAGCGCCGAACTGTATTTACTGACATTGGTTTTCTGAAGTGTTCCTGAGCCCATGTGGTGATATCCTTTGCACGTTGACGTCGGTTTTTGATGCAGCGCCGCCTGAGGGATCGAAGGTCACGGGCATTCAATGTTGGTTTTCGGCCTTGCCGCTTACATGCAGTGATTTGTCCAGATTCTCTGAACCTTTTGATGATATTATGGACTGTAGATGATTAAATCTGTAAATTCCTTGCAATTGTACGTTGAGGAACATTGTCCTTAAACTGTTCGACTATTTTCTCACGCACTTGTTCACAAAGAGGTGAACCTCGCCCCATATTTGCTTGTGAATGACTGAGCAATTCAAGAAACTCCTTTTTATAACCAATCATGGCACCCACCTGTTCCCAATTAGCCTGTTCACCTGTGGGATGTTCCAAAATTGTGTTTGACAAGCATTACTCAACTTTCTCAGTCTTTTTTGCCCCCTGTCCCAGCTTTTTTGGAACGTGTTGCAGCCATAAAATTATAAGTTAATGATTATTTTCTAAAAACAGTAGTTTATCAGTTTGAACATTAAATATATTGTCTTTGTAGTGTATTCAATTAAATATAGGGTGAGTATGATTTGAATCAATGTATCCTGTTTTTATTTGTTTAACACAACATCCCAACTTCATTGGAATTGGGGTTGTAATTAAAAACCGACTATAATCTTGATGTTAAAACCATTTCCTAAGTGTTATTATAAAGAATAAAATAGAATGTTGCTGTTAAAATGTTTGACATAACCTCAATTAAGATAGCAATCATTTAATTCCATTCAAATTGATTTGACTCAGCTGGAAGAGAAAATTAACCTGTCCAAATCCGCAAATGAAATACGAACATTTGCTAACAGGGATGTGGTGTCATTTAATTGATTTCAGCAACGTGCCAAACGTATTCATCCCAAACTGCAGAACTGCTGTGTCTTGGATTGCATATATGAATTCCTGAGCACATGGAACTTGGCAACATACAGTACATCCAACTGAGCAATGGAGGAGCATAAAGTCAGTTTAGGTCCTGACCCAGTCCATTTACTGTACAACAATCTGACTCTATAGATTTTGGTTTTTTTATTGTAAAGTTAACAAATCATGTCCAAATCCATCCACAGTGTGATTATATTGGCTTAACATGTTACCTTGAGAGTCAGTGATGGTGTAGTGGCTAACTTGCCTGACTTTTGTGCAGCCAGCGTCGGTTCAGTTCCGTATGTCTTTGTATGTGCCCTGTGATTGACTCGAGGCTTTGCCTTTCACTAGAAGTCAGTTGGGATAGTATTTAACTGTATTTTGGCAATAAGGAGAAAATACAGTATTTTACATCAAAGGAATGAAAATCAGGCACGGTGGCCAACTGGTTAGAGCATCAGCTTTACAGTTCTGAGGACCCGGGTTCAATCCCCGGCCCCGCCTGTGTGGAGTTTGCATGTTCTCCCCGTGCCTGCGTGAGTTTTCTCCGGGCACTCCGGTTTCCTCCCACATCCCAAAAACATGCATTAATTGGAGATGGTAGGTGTGACTGTGAGTGCGAATGGTTGTTTGTTTGTATGTGCCCTGCGATTGGATGGCAACCAGTTCAGGGTGTACCCCGCCTCCTGCCCGATGACAGCTGGGATAGGCTCCAGCACGCCCGCGACCCTAGTGAGGAGAAGCGGCTCAGAAAATGGATGGATGGATGGAATGAAAATCAAGTACTGTGCTGTGAAAATTCCTTAAGTTGAACATGATCCATATATATATATATATAAATTTTTGTTGTTAATATTTATTTATTGTGTATATCTGAAATATTTTTGCAAATGTATTTCAACTAAATAACCTGAACATTGAACATTAGCAAGTCCACTTAGAAAAAAAACTTTATTTTGACCTACGATTCTAGATTTTGGATATGCAAAATAAATAAATGCACATTACTATACAAACAATACATATAGTTGTAGCTTGGGGTGAAAATATACAAAAACATGCAAATTGAACATTGACCTTCATTGAGAGTGGGAACATCAAGACGGGTAACAAGCATCAAAAACTTCAATCAATCATTGACATGTAGTGTAGAATACACAGTGTTGTATTTAACATTGCCGCACTCCATTACTGTGGTGTAAAGTGCTTCATTGATTGATAGGTGTCAGATTTTAAAACAAAGCTGAATTAGAACAATGCTGATCCGCCACCAATGGATTTAACGACATAAAAGGCACACATCTCTTGAGTTAATGTCAGCTGTTCTAACCAAGCTGTGGTGCAACTCAATCCTAATCCGACCACAATGATCGAGTGCTAGTCTGTTTTATGAAAAAATATGTACAGAATGTGACACTATGCTTTTATTTGTTTATTTGCAATTATAAAATATTGTATAACCTGCTATCAAAAAGCTACAAAACAAATAACAACCATTATTCTCCCCACGTATAACAAAATTGAGATTAGAAATACTTGCTGAAGGTTGTCACTCAAAGTCAAAGTAAGCTCATGAGAAGAATAACAATGAAATTGAAAAAAAAGATTTAAACTACTGCGCATTTCAAAATCTCTGCTTGGTATGCTGCAGGTGAATGCTGTGTAACTCTCTAAGGTACAGCTCATCATGTATAAAAAAAAAAAAAGTCATATCTCTGTTTGGACACATAGAGGTCATAGGATTTAGGAACTTTAATATGATAATATTGCTTCTGCTATCATAAAACCAAATATATAACTTCATGGAATACCAAAACCGCAACTCTGTGAATAACACAGCTACTTACAATATTATTTTCCTTGGTTTCCATTCCTGGTCTCGGAGTGTGGCTATGGCTACCAAAGACTGAAAGCGCACCTCAGTTTTACTGTCTGTTGTCCTGAGCATGCCACAGCTAATACACATTATATGATTGTTCGTATTGGCTTCTCATTCTATGTTGCACAAGCAACAATGTTACACATACTTATGGTATACTTATATTCAGACTCAAATGTAGTCCTAACATTTGTTAGCCATTCCTCCATTTTGAATTATGTGTGAGTAGGGCACGCATAGAGGAACAACCATTCACTCTTGCAGTCACACCTCAGGACAATTTCCGAGTCTCAATTAACCTAGGATGCAAGTTTTTGGAATGTGGGAGAAAGCTGGGGTGCCCGAAGAAAACAGTATTGTGGTTTTATTTGTTATATTATCTTTGGCAACAGGTATAAATGACAAATAATTGTTCACTATTGAAAACATTGACATTCCAACTCAAGTAGAGTTCATGGTGGCAGACAGTTGACCTCCAAATGTCTCCAACAAAAAGTTATTATGCCAGTTCACCAAACTTCCTGTCAAACATTTTTCCTCAGAGAGTTGAGTGGTCCATGACTCGTTCTACTTTGTCTGGTGCCCTGGAATGTTGTCCATTTGAATCTCGTCTCCTCGTAGTCCCGGGTTGTAATAAGCTGAACGACCAAAGTTCATATCCAAAGGTTCACTGTTGTCCAATCTGAGAACTGGAAAAGGAACGTTTACATTTAGAGTTTACATTTGTACACTATTAAGAAATGAAATTCAATCACTGTTGTGTATCTTCATGTTTTCACTTAATCGAGTAATCTTGTCAAGTTTAAGGTAAGTGGGTTCACCAATAAATCAAGGCCTCTTCAAATAATGAAATATAATATAATACCGGTACTCGCATTCAAAAGACAGGACAATAAAGTTAAAGGGAAGATGATGAAACAAAAATCATTATTTAATGGAATCTCTCAAGAACACACTATGTGTACAAAGGCGTTAATTGCTGTTGATGGTAAAAGGCAAAAAAACAGTCAAATATACACCTAATCGTAACTTTTATGACGAGTGACAATTGTGTTGACAAATGTGGCGGGGGACATTACAGATGTGATGATAGATCAACTGAACTTAAATCTATTGTTCAAAGGCCACTGTCATAACCTTTATGGAGTATTTGTAATTCATCTGCAATCACTAATAATCATTTATGCTTAAAGTACATAATATGTGATTTATTTAGTGAATCAGTTCTTAAAATGGATTGAAATAGTCTTTAAGAGTCCTCAAAAGCTTTATACTTATTTAAAGATGGTGGTACTCTGTGAAAAGAATGATAGTCAGTTATTCATATTCATGAACAGTACGCATTTAATGGAACAGCATGAGATTTTCTTTTCTATTCTGTCCCTACAGTTCATTTTTGGACTTTAACAGGAAGGTGAAGCATGTAATTCAAGAACCTAAGTGACAATTTTCATTTAAGTACATGGGAAGAATTTGAAGAATTGCAAATTGCTACGATTCATGCTGCCATTTTACATGCTGAGATTAGCTCATTACAGGCGTGTGTGTGCGTGTGTGTGTGTCCAGTTTGAGAATCCCATTAAACCACAGGTGTCTGATCCGGCCCCACACATCATTTTATTTGGCCGATAAAAGCAAATCATGTCCATCGACTTCCATGATTCTTGCTAAAATCTCTACCGAAATTTGAAATTGTCACCCATCCATCCATCCATCCATCCATCCATCCGTTTTCCTTACCGCTTATCCTCACTAGGATCGCAGGCAAGATGAAGCCTATCCCAGCTGACTCTGGGCGAGAGGCGGGGTACAGCCTGGACTGGTCGCCAGTCAATCACAGGACACATATAGACAAACAACCAGTTTGTCGCTCACATTCACACCTACGGCAATTAACCTACCATGTTTTTGGGATGTGGGAGGAAACCTGAACACCAGGAGAAAACCCACACAGGCACGTGAAGAACATGCAAGGTCCACACAGGTGAGGCCAGATTTGAACCCGGGTCCTCAGAACTGTGAGGAAGATGTGCTGACCAGACTTTAACTGTGCCGCCTCAAATTGTCATACTGTATGTAATAAATAATTTTATTGCGATATTGAAAAAAAATGTCGTTACCAAAACCCTTTTTACAGTTCTTGAACAATCGTTGAACAAATTATTATCCTTCCATTTAAAAACTACCAATCCCGCAACTTGTTGTGAATATATTCTGAGTCACAATTGTAATGGCCCTCTGACGGAAAACAAAACTTCAATATGGCCCACAACAAAAATGAGTTTGACACCCCTGCATCAAACTGTAATGAGAACATCTCTCCAAAAAAGGATTACCCTAAACTATAAACAAATGTTGGTAACGTTTTTGTTAGCACGGTTGTTCTGATTGTCCACCACTAAGAAGACTGTACAAAAGCGGTGTAGTCCACAACTTGTTGACTCAATGCCTGTTTTTATCTGTTTTTTTTTTTATCTGCAGCTTACAATAACCAGAAATCCCATGTCACTTCATCATACAAAACATTGTTGTCTGTAACTGTTCCTTACTGTGTATTTTTATTATATTTATTGTGGTTTTTATCTTGTGAACACTCTTCTGTGTCATGTGTGCTGCTGTGACACGGGATTTTCCCCTTTGGGGTTATTTAAAGGTTTTTCCATTCTATCTTATCTTACCTGGGTCAGAGGGGAACTCCTCAACCAGTTTCCTGTGTGAGAAACTTCTCAGGTGTTTTCTTTTCAAGATGATGTATGCCACCAGTCCCACAATGGACACAACGACAGCTGTTCCTAATACAGCCCCCCATGCTTCGTTCCGCTTGTTCCTGCTGGTCTCGGATGATAAACCTTCATTAAAAGATGGGTTAGAAAGAGGGGGGGGGGGGGGGAGTTATTATATATATAATGTTGTAGTTTTGGCTGTAAAATGCTTTGAATATTTTCCGGTGATAGACCACTGTAGTTACCACCCAATTAGACACAATTTATGTATTCTGAATAATTAAACTCAGTACACTGCTCACAAACAGGCACAAATTAAGTAGTACCACATTATGAAATTGCGTAGCAGTGGAAATGAGAATTAATAAGTAGAACAAAAAAAAGAAAAAAAACACAGGGCAACTAATAAGATTGAATAGGCACTGATTATTTTTTTTTTAGTTTGGCTCACAAATTGTAACAAGATTAGCTTAATCTTATTACAAATCTTATTCTTCGTCTTTTTTTTTTTTGGTCATTTAGAACACACAATTTTTACTTCAATATAAATAATCATAATTAAGAAATTAATATTATGATTATTAATAACTAGTATTGTTATTGTAATTAATTATTTTGAAAATGGTTTCCTGAAATTAGTTTTCCTTTGTATTGTTTTTTTATTGTTGCAAAAGTTTTAAAAGTGAAAACGTATCTCTGTCCATCTCTATCTCTCTGCCTGGCCAACCCGTACAGATTGTTCACTCCCTCTTTCCAGCCCAACCTGACATACAAGTCCTCAACATCGCACAATTGTTCCTGATAGCATTCACAGTGGCATCTTTCACATCAGTGCAAAAGTGATTTTGCAGCTGTTTAGTCACAACTTAACTGGACAACAATTGTATGCATCGACTAACTGTGAGAAGTCGCTCCATCTGTGAGCCTTTCTCAAGGATTGCCCTAATGTTTTGTTTTGTTTGGGGGGGGGGGGTTTCTTTGCCAGGATTGGGGTTTTAGACCACGGGGTGTCACGGATCTTTCTGAACTTTGGGGTTCTGAAGCATTAATGCTGTCTGCTGCATTACATAATATTGATGTCTATACTGTGATGTTTTGCGCAGCTCATGCAGCGCTTCCAAAGCAGAGGTCCTCAATAGGTCCACCAAGATTCCTTTCTATATGGATCGAGACCTTTTCTTTTGGAGCTTGTAAGACTTTCTGAAATTTTTCTCGTTTTTTTTTTTTTTGCCATTCTATGCCATACGTACACAGAAAATACACAGATCAATTGAGGGCTTTGTGTGTGCAAGGCAGGTAAACAGTAAGTAGAGACAGAACACCGAGGAAGAAGGTCATAGCTAAACAGACTATGCTTGTGCTTTTAATTTTTTTTTTTAAAGGTTTAGAGACATTTATGTTGTTAATGTTATTTAAGATTGTGCATATCTGAAATATTTTTGCAAATGTATTTCACCTAAAAGAAATACAGGAACTAAAACCACTTAAACTCAAAAGGATTTATTTAATTTTGTATTCATGTTTTCATGCACTTATGTCCTGATCAAAAGCAATTAGTTTTAATTTTAAATGCACACATTTTTCATTGATTTCAAGAAATGTTATATTAGTCAAAATTCAAATTGTATTTTTTTTTTTTATTTATTTCACAGTCATAGTATAGTATAAATTGAAATGTTATTTTAACTCATCTCATACACCTGTGTAGAGCAGGTATGTTTAACTCCAGCTCTTTCAATCACTTTTCCTCCCACTAAACAGTGTATCATTGTCCCTTCTACGTAAGAAGTTATAAAAGGACCCTTCAGGCAAAGTGGGCAGCTGAAACCCAACCCCAAGCTTTTCTTCTTTTGAAAGAAGGAATGTTTGTCCTCAACCTGTGGAAATCCAAATTAATCTAGGTCGGTGAGAGAGTGGAGGAAAAAAAAAAAGAAACTAAATAAGAAACAGTGATATTTACCGTATGCTTACTATGAATTTAGAGTAACTGTCGAACTGATAACCAAAAAATGATCTTCCGAGGATAGTTTCACTGTTACGTTCCCCTGCTTCTACTTCTGTCTGTTACAAAGCTTGAATAATAGGCATGCCTCCTTAAGATTCGCCTGCAGTATAATATTGATGTTACGAACACAACATATGAATAAGGCCCATGTCCACACACACACACACACGGACATTTTTTTTTTTTTTAATGACCCAATCTGGGGTTATGTTTTTATTTTCAAAATCCAAGTTTATTGATCTTAAACACAGTTTGCGTGTGAACTAAAGTTCAAAATGCATACACATTTAAAATGTAAAATAGCTATGTTCCTCTGGACATGTCCTGTAACAAAGAAATGTGCATCGAAGGTATAATCTGATTTGATGCTAGCTACACTTATGATGTAATCTGATAATTGTTAGGAAACTTTGAAATCTGCTCGAAAAAAAAAGCAGAACGATCTTAATGTTTTTTCTTGTTAATAAACAGCAATACTTTGACAGCCAAAAATGCAAGCCTACCTCTGTCTGAGCTGCTCCCTGAAGAGGCCTGTTTATCTGTCAAGTTGCCTTCAGGTGTTTTAGGAGCAACGGTTGCCACACTGGAGGCTTCGGAAGACAGCACGGTTGATGATAAAGGTGTTGCAGACGTTTTGTTCATCTCTGTTGCTGCTGTGGTTGTTACAGTTGCGTTGTTAGATTCTGTACCATTGGTTGACTCAATTTCATCCGTCGATTTTGATATTGTTGTATTTGTTGTTGCTGTTGTATTTGTTGTTGTTGTTGTTGATGTTATGTTTTCATTTAAATCACGGTTCTCTGGTGCCAAGGTGGTGGTGTTGTCTATATCGCTGTGATTGGAGAAAACAGGAGATACGGTCGAGTTTTGATCAAATAGATCAGCATCTGGGGGTGCACGAGGTGTGGTTGAATTATTAAACTCTTCCTCATTTTTAGTGATGTTGCTTTGTTTTGATTCTGGGTCTGTGATGTTGGTTTTCCCATCAGACAGTTGAGGTTTCTCTGTTGTAGCATTTGGGGATGCAGGAGGCTTGGTAGTTATAGCAACCTCCAGATGATCTGATGTTTTATTTTCAATCTGAACTTCTTGACTGTCCAGTTTATTATCTTCATTATGTGCTATGGTACTGAGATGATTGCTTGTTTCCATACCAGACACTTCACCTTCCTGCCCATTTTCTCCTTCCTCTTCAGAAACAAGGTTTTGCTGACGCAACCAGTTTTGATCAAATGTGTGCATTGGAGAATCTGTTGTACTTTGGAGTGATACCAAGTAAAAAGTGTGAACAAAGAGCAGCAGGTGTATTGTGAAAATAAAATGCCGTTCCATTTCTTCCTTTCAGTATCCCCTAAAACACACAAAAGATAATTGAATTAAATAGATAAATTCGATAAACCCACAGCTGCTTTCAACCTCAGAACTTCAGAAAAAGAGTTAATGTTATATAAAAACCAATACGTTCAGTGAAAAGAGGGTGAAACAAAAGCCAACTGTTATTTCACAGTATTCTCAAGTTAACGTAAGACACCTTTAAACTGAAACAAAAGATGTTTTTTTTTATGGGGTTCAGGCTGGTTACTTAAATTGAATTACCGGTACATACTTTCTTACTTACTTTCTTACTGTGCAGTTAAACGTGTGTGTTGTGTGTGTAGGTGTGTGTGTGTGTTTTAACTACACCAGAGGATGTCGTTGATTTTTGTGCACTGTGGGCCTGTGAAGCCCTTTGGGACCGTTTTGTGATTTAGGGCTATATAAATAAACTTGACTAATCATTATCCCGACAATGTCTCGCATTGCCAAGCCTCAAGCTGCATGTATTGAGGGTGGCAACAGAACCTGCATGTCTGCATTCCAGAACTGTTTAGTGAGTTATATGTACAAGTCCAGAAACTCTCTCTCAGGCAACCATGATTTTGTAGTGTCCCACATAAACACATGGTCACCATGTAAACAAGTCCACCCGTATTTGAGCACTAATTAACCAACATAAACTCTTGATCTGAAGAGGAACAATTGATTAGGTTGAAATCTTAAATTATTCACTAAACAATTTTCCTTCAACCCATTACTCCTCCACATTACTTATCACACAGTAGCGGTATCATGAGTGGGTAAATGAGGGGGTACAGACGTTCCCAATAAAAGGGTATCCAGAGGCCAACTTGTTTGACACAACATAACATCCTAAATGAATATAATTTGTATAATTGTATGTATAATGAATGTATACCTTTCCTCTGTGCAAAACATACTTTACATGTCTCAGAAAGAACTTTTTTGAACAAACAATAATCATCTTGTGCTGAATTGGGTGTCATGATAACATCTACAGTATATCTTAGTTTTATATGCAATAACATTTTAGAGTTCAATGTTGGCCTTCAAAACCATGTCCAAACATTTCCAAACCAGACATTTATTAACTCCTGAAAAGTCAGCTTTTTCAGTGAGAAAATCCGATGTATAACTTGATATTGATATAGCCTTAAAGGGCGACTCATTCAGGGCCGTTTATAAATAAATGAAAAGCAGCCAAAACCCATTGCTCCCATAACTAAAATCTTCGACTCAAATAGTGCATATTCTGAGTAGTGTCTTAAAAATACGCTGTTGGATAAGAGAGCGAGGACAAGAAGTTGGCAGTGTGATTGACTGCCGACCATTCCAAGCTGTCTTAGGCCTGTTGCCCAAAGTTAGCTGGGATAGGCTCCAGCTCAACTGTGACCCTGAACAGGAATAGTGGTCAAAAATTGATGAATGGATTGACAAGCATGCGTGTGCTAGTGATGTGTTCACGGTAATAAAATGCGTCTGTCCGTGGATCTTTTGAAAAATGCAAAGTGACACACTGCAGATGGCAGATTGGCAATATCACTCCTCCCTTCCTGGTACCCACACACACATTGTGCTCATCCCCGCTTCAGCTTCACTTTTCGTGAGCCATCACTATGTAATACGACACTGTTTTACCACTTTACTGATTTGTCGCAACACACCCTGCGTTAGAGGTGTTGCATCTTGAGGAGACAACGTTGCCAACTCTCATTCTACAATTACTGTACAAACAGTTGCTTTCAGGCAAAAAAAAAAAAAAAAAGTGCGGAAAGTCTCACAAGAATTCAAAAGAACAGGGGCAATCAAACAGGTCTATTTTGAGATAGAGTGTGATTCACATTTAACATCAAGTAGAGCTGGTTTCAAAGGAACTAGCCTTTTGCTGATGCCGTAGGCAGGTGAGTGACGCTGTGGGGTTGTGTGTTTGTGCTTGATAATTTTTTTCCATCCGCCCATTTTTAATAGTACTTGCGCTCATTAGGGTTGTGGGTGAGCTGGTGCCTGTCACAGCTGACTTTGAGCGAGAGGCCAGGTACACCCTGGGGTGGTCGCTAGCCAATCGCAGGGAACATAATAGACAAACAACTAGTCACACTAACATTCACAGATACGGGCAATTTAATGTCTTATTAACCTAACACAGTTTTTGGAATGTAGAAGAAAGCCAGAGTACCCTGAGAAAACTCATGCAAGCACTGGGAGAAGATGCAAACTCCATATAGGAAGGCCGGAGCTGAGATTTGCGCCCAGAACCTCAGACCTGTGAGGCAGACGTGCTAACAGCGATTTCCCTATGCTGCCTATTTGCGTTTTATATTGCGTTTTCTTCCTTATAAATCCACCCTCACGAACCTTTGTACAACATGTAACATGTAAGTACAGTAGTCATTAAAAGGTTATGCCACCATAAAAACTAAACGACTCAATTTGGTAGAATTTGAATTAAATGTCTTTATTGTTGCTCTTATACAACCCCAATTCCAATGAAATTGGGACGTGTTAAAGACAAATAAAAACAGAATACAATGATTTGCAAATCCTGTTCAACCTATATTTAATTGAATGCACTACAAAGACAAGATATTTAATGTTCAAACTGATAAATTTGATTGTTTTTAGCAAATAATCATTAACTTAGAATTTTATGGCTGCAACACGCTGAGGAATGCTCATCAAGCACCTGTTTGGAACATCCCACAGGTGAACAGACTAATTGGGAACAGGTAGGTGCCATGATTGGGTATAAAAGGAGCTTCCCTGAATTGCTCAGTAATTCACAAGCAAAAATGGGGCGAGGTTCACCTCTTTTTGAACATGTGCGTGAGAAAATAGTCGAACAGTTGAAGGACAATGTTCCTCAACGTACAATTGCAAGGAATGTAGGGATTACATCATCTACGGTCCATAATATACCTTTGCACGATGGTCATTGCACCGGACTATTGCAATATAAGTCATTCGAACTGCTCTAAGTGCTAGAGGACTCTGCATCTTTTGCACAATTGTAAAAAAAAATGTACCGGCATTACCAGACAACTAGCAACCCTTTATTGCTCAGTGACTGTTTTTTTTTTTTTTGTCAATGTCTTTATGTCACAAAAGTGTTCTCTGTCAATTGACTGTCTGTTGTCGTACTAGAGCGGCTCCAACTACCGAGACAAATTTCTTGTGTGTTTTATTTTGGACATACTTGGCAAAATAAAGATGATTCTGATTCTGCTTCTGATTCTGATAATACCATCAAAAGTTTCAGTGACTCTGGAGAAATCACTGCATGTAAGCGGCAAGGCCGAAAACCAACATTGAATGCCCGTGACCTTCGATCCCCCAGGCGGCACTGCATCAAATACCGACATCAATGTGTAAAGGATATCACCACATGGGCTCAGGAACATTTCAGAAAACCAATGTCAGTAAATACAGTTTGGCGCTACATCCGTAAGTGCAACTTGAAACTCTACTATGCAAAGCAAAAGCCATTTATCAACAACGCCACCAGCTTCTCTGGGCCCGAACTCATCTAAGATGGACTGATGCAAAGTGGAAAAGTGTTATGTTGTCCAACGAGTCCACATTTCAAATTGTTTTGGGAAATTGTGCACGTCGTGCCCTGCGGGCCAAAGAGGAAAAGAACCATCAGGACTGTTACGGACGCAAAGTTCAAAATCCAGCATCTGTGACGGTATGGGGCTGTGTTAGTGCCAATGGCATGGGTAACTTACACATCTGTGAAGGCACCATTAATGCTGAAAGGTACATACAAGTTTTGAAGAAACATATGCTGCCATCCAAGCAACGTCTTTTTCATGGACGCCCCTGCTTATTTCAGCAAGACAATGCCAAAACCACATTCTGCACATGATACAACAGCGTGGCTACGTATTAAAGGAGTGCGGATACTAGACTGGCCTGCAGTCCAGACCTGTCTCCCATTGAAAACGTGTAGCGCATTATGAAGCGTAAAATACGACAACGGAGACACCGGACTGTTGAACAACTGAAGCTGTAAATCAAGTAAGAATGGGAAAGCATTCCACATACAGAGCTTCAACAATTTGTGTCCTCAGTTCCCAAACGTTTATTCAATGTTGTTAAAAGAAAAGGTGATGTAACGCATTGGTAAACATGACCCTGTCCCAGCTTTTTTGGAATGTGTTGCAGCCATAAAATTCTAAGTTAATGATTATTTGCTAAAAACAGTAAAGTTTACCAGTTTGAACATTAAATATCTCATCTTTGTAGTGTATTCAATTAAATATAGGTTGAACATGATTTGCAAATCATTGTATTCTGTTTTTATTTATGCTTAACACAATGTCTCAACTTCTTTGGAATTGGGGTTGTAATTAATTCCATCAACCCATTTTCCGATTCCAAATATTTGTGCTTTGATGAGTGTTTTGATTGTAGTTTCATTAAGTACTTTGACATGCTGCTCACTGCTCATCAAAACATTATTAAGTTGCAAATACTGAAGAAAAAAAAATGCTCACATTACACAGTTGATTCTATGTTGATGTACTGTAGTCAATTATAAAACAACTATGTATTAGGATGTGTTTGAAATTCTGTTGGTGTGGGATGTTTTGGCTTCCACGTTAAAATATTGACTCAGATCTTACTACACAAGATATTTACAAGTCTTGCAGTCTGACATTTAGTTTGTAATTCTCTGGACGGTGAGACAAATGAAGCCTTTCCCATTTAATTCTTACCTTATTCTCAGGCTCTCTCTCAGAGGAGAACAGGTGTAGAGGAACAAATATCTTCACCGAGTGATCAACCCGAATGATTCAGCAATCACATGGTGAGAGGAAGGAGGACTCACGCAGGGAACAACCTGCTCAACCTGCTTCTACGCCTCTCAGCAAGTGCGACACACCCTCAACCGAATCCTGTCTCATGATGTGAAAAGCATAGATGGAGATAAATCAGTGGAACCAAGAAGGGGGAAAAGATTAATATAGTTTAACAGGGGTGACAGAATTGTAAAATGTCAAGTTTATATTTTAGTAACTCGATAGTATCCATTTCCCGGTTTCCAAGTGATACCTGAGTGAATTCCCTCAGTGGGTGGAGCCCTTGGATACAGGTCCACTGAGTCCCCCCCCCCCCCATTGATACAGTGGAACCCGTTGCTGTCGTCATAGCAACACAAAGGTGCCCGACAAGCTCAGGTTTCATCCTTACAGCTTTGTCTGTGGTGTATATCAGTCTGCTGAGTAACCATGAACTCAGCCTCTGTGTGTTAAATGAACCGTGATTGTTGTTGTTTCAATTCTGACAACTGCGTCATGATGTGGTTGAAATGACATTCCAGTGCTTGAGACAAGTGGATGGGTTGGCACTCAAGGATGCTGTACTTTTGTCAAAAAGAAGGTGGTTGTACTGTATTTCTCCTATTTTGTTCCTCTTGTTAGGAAAAGAACAGCTTGAAAAACAGAACAGTGGATATACTAAAGATATGGTTACTGTTTTCCTTGTGGCACAAATATACACAATACATTCACAAACAAAGAAACCACTCCCTGGGTGGAGTTGCCTTGAGGTAAAGCACAATCACAACAGGACAAACATACAACCTCTGCCACCCTGTTCCCTGATTGAAAGCTAATGAGGCAATAGACGGGTGAAACCCTACTTTGGTTATTTAAAGCATCATCTTATTTGTGCATAGAATGAATACATCACAGGAACTCATCAGATGTACAGTCGTTCATTCGCCACCTAAGAATAATAACGATTATACAAATTGTGTAAAGTACGTACCGTGTATTTAAATAAAAAAAGAAGCGTAGTGTCAATATTTTCTAAATTAAACAGACTTCAGCAAAGGTCGTGGACCAATTAATTTTATTAAAAAATAATAACACTTTTCCATGCTTGTTGAGGCAATTGGGGTGGCTGTTCCATTGCGGTCATGCCCAGCTCTGAGGCCATGTCCATGTGAACTTGGCCATACAGTATTTAAAAACATATTTATGCTTTGGCCTTTCAATCCACACACATTTTTTTTAAATCATCTTTAAAACTGAGCTTTTGAAAAACTAAGGTTCGGGTGGAGATGTACCAATGCGTCTTCAGCATTTGCCTGGACGATGGGAAATAAGAATCGGTTTGTCCTCAGCGTTGTGGTAAAGCGCCAATTTCAGTTTGGATGAATATGAATACTGTAACAAAGTCAACTGAAATCATTTTGAGGACCTAATACATTTCAACAAGTAGTTGTAGACATGTTAGTCTGCACTTTATGACACAAGGTGCCATGGGGCAAGGTCGCCTCAACACACTGCTAAGGGGCGCAGTCACCATTTGCCCACCCTACCACTCTGACATCCCGCTTGCATGCCTGCGTGTGGTCGGGTTCTTTGAAGGGTGTGCAACAAAAATGTGTAGCAGGCTCTAGATTAGAATTTGTATCTTAAATAAAAATTAACAGCAAACCACCCATAATGTCAATGATAAAACATCATTGGATTTTGAAGCATTTCAAAATGAAAGTCCTAAAACATCTCATTATTATGTACCTCCTATTCCAGATTGATTTTGAAAATATTCCTTCTGTTACCAATGTAATATTCAACACTACACTACTAGAAATTCCGGTAAATTGTAGTTATTTACGGCGGCACGGTGGCCGACTGGTTAGAGCGTCAGCCTCACAGTTCTGGGGTGCGGGGTTCAATCCCCGTCCCCGCCTGTGTGGAGTTTGCATGTTCTCCCCGTGCCTGCGTGGGTTTTCTCCGGGCACTCCGGTTTCCTCCCACATCCCAAAAACATGCATTAATTGGAGACTCTAAATTGCCCGTAGGCATGACTGTGAGTGCGAATGGTTGTTTGTTTCTATGTGCCCTGCGATTGGCTGGCAACCAGTTCAGGGTGTACCCCGCCTCCTGCCCGATGACAGCTGGGATAGGCTCCAGCACGCCCGCGACCCTAGTGAGGAGAAGCGGTTCAGAAAATGGATGGATGGATGGATGTAGTTATTTACCACATACCATACAGTGAAATACATTACAGTAATTAACTAGTTATCACTGCATCATGGGATTTTGGTTGACGTCCCACTGAGAGTTTCAGGGAGAAGCCGCAACAGTGTTTCCAGTAAGCTACTGTAAAAACCATATGAAATGTCTATCCGTGTATGCCACACCTCTCATCTCAGCTCAATATTGGGCTTCACTTGAGAGTGGCAGTAAGAATGGGTTTTCAACCTTGTTTTAAAAAGATGTGCAGAGCAGGCTCATTGTAGCCATTCATGCAGTAATAAAATAATATATATTTCTTTTGCTAAATGCATTCATTCTTTTAGTTTTTAAACTTGAACTTTTCTTCATTGTTATCTCAATACTATTTAATGCAACAAGACAGTAAGAGCAGATGTTTTTGTAGTTTTTAACATAATGTCTACAATAAGGGTATACTGAATATCTCTTACCAATACTTCTTCTGCTTTGGGGATCTGCAAACTACATTGCATGAAATGGATAATAATCAAATGCATGGGGCAATTATGTAATAATTTCAAGAGATTATACATTTATATACAGTAGAGTCAGTGTTACAACTGGCCCTATGAGGACAACTTCAAATGAAAAATTATTGCATTAAACTTCACATGAAGTGTAAATCTACCTTCATCACTGTTAACTACTCTTTTGCGTCAGTTCAAATCCCATTACCTAACACAGTTTCTTTTAGAAAATAAATTCACCTGCATTTCCAGTTAAAAGTCTTCACACTGTCACACTGGTCCCACTTGGAGGCGAACATTGTAGGAACTGACCCTTGTAAAAAGAAAAGCTGTGTTGCAGACTCAACGTTCGAAAAGTATTTCTGTCCCCATTTCAAGCAACTGTTAACTGCAGCACTTAAGTTTAGTGTTAAATGTTTACCAAAAAGCAAAAATCATGTCTTATTGATTCTCATTCTCCTGCTTCCCATTAAAAGCTTTTCCCTGACAGACCAACAAAAGTCGATTGTGTTCATGCATTCTCTGCATTGTGTGCAAACAGCACACCCCGAACACAACATTAATGTCAATACCTCCAGCTGGTGGTTGCGAATCAGCTGCTGCTTGGCATTGTAGGCTGTTGCCTCAACTCATGCAATCCCCACTGGGCACTAAGTATGTGTTCCAAAGTCATGAATAAATTCCCCTCAGATTTGAAGAAGAGTATTATTTGAACGTTTGTCATATCTCAGAGTAACGCTGTATTATTATTATTATCCATCCATCCATCTTCTGTACCGCTTATCCTCACTGGGTTGCGGGCGTGCTGGAGCCTATCCCAGCTGACTCTGGGCGAGAGACGGGGTACACCCTGAACTGGGCGCCAGCCAATCGCAGCTCAGGGCAAATGTAAACAAACAACCACTCGCACTCACATTCACACCTGCGGGCAATTTAGAGTGTCCAATTAACCTTCCATGCATGTTTTGGGGATGTGGGAGGACACTGGAGCACCTGGAGAAAACCCATGTAGGCATGAGGAGAACATACATACATACAACAAACTCCACACAGGCGAGGCCATATTTGAACCCGGGTCCTCAGAACTGTGAGGCAGATGTGCTAACCAGTCGTCTACTGTACCACCCAATATTATGATGATGATGATGATGATCATTATTATTTTTATTATTATTATTATTAAGTCACTGATGGTGTCGTGGTACACTCGCCTGACTTTGTTGCGGGCAGCGTGGGTTCAGTTCCCACTCAGTGACGGTGTGAATGTGAGTACGACTGGTTGTCAAAAATGTTTTTGTCATGGTTCACATCGTAGTTATGGTTTCCCTCAGAGGGCCCTTATGACTGTGAAAACCATACATATTTTGTCACTTCACCATATTATTTCATACACACAATTCCCCTGGCATTTTATTGTTACATATATTGTTAGCAACGAATTGAATTTGAAATCAGAAGTCATGGAAAACTGTGGCATACATATGTTAGGTATACAACTATATGCTTAACTTTATGTTAAAGGATTTGGTGGGGAAAAAATGCTTGTAATATCTGTTAAAAGTCAAGCAAGTAACACACTAGACACACTTTAATTGCTTTAGTGGGACACATAAAGTGGTGTGATGGGCCAGATCTGGACCCCGGGCCTTGAGTTTCAAACATGTGCTCTAGTGGTACGTGAAAGAATTACAGTAAATGTAAAAATTTTGCACATGGTTACAGTAGCTTCAACCTTACAAAAAAAAATCCAGGATACTTTTTTTAAGTATAATACATTTGCATTTATTCATTTAGAAATGTTTGTTGTCAAACATTTATTTAGGTCCAATACACTTTGGATTTAATTGGATTTAATTGAAGCACTAAGTGCAGTTGTTGTTTTTTTCTATATTGAAGTGCAGTGTTAATGTTCAAACCATGCATAATGTCAACAGTGGCTAACAAAAATGTAAAATAATACTTTTTCAGAATAAAACCTGTGCCTCATTTTTGATGAACACTTGGGCATACTACGCTCCTCTATTTTAATGTTAGTCATTATGGTGGTACTTGGGATTCCAAGTATTTTTTGAGGTAGTATTGGGGTAGGTAACAGTGCCTGTTGATGGACTCGCTCGTGAACTCCAACTTAGCATTTCTACACCTTCTTCCTTGCAGACGCTCCCTAGCTGTCACTGCCTCTTCCTCCTCTTTGCTGCCATTCCACCTGTTTTTCAGTCACAGCTGACTCGGGATGATGAGGAACTTTAAGAGGTGGTGGCAGCTGCGTTTTTCTACAGGGATTGTGAAATTTGACTCTCTTAGGAGGAAGCAGTACGGCGCTCACACACGCACGGCGTTTCGGCTTCCTATAGTACTGATTGCACTTGCAAGTGCACTGCCCACTTGGCGGGGCAAATTGATCATCTGACGTCAGCGTGTTAAAGCTTCTATGCGCCAGCCAAGTATCATTTACACTATAGACCAATGGACTGCTGTTATGGGTGGTATTTTTCTGCCTGGTCCTAGCGCTTGTTAAGTCTCCGTTATTTATCGTGTTACATTGTTTTTGGACTGTAAAAAAACTGCAGGGGACAAAAACAGCCCTCTAAAAAAGTGCAGGAGACAATTCGCCGTGTGTAAATTATGCCCTATGATTGGTATAATACTCATTCTTTGTTGGGGTAGGTTTGAATCCATTGCTGTGACCCCACTGAACTTTGTAAATACTGTATGTAAAAATGACTAAAACTGTCCAAAACACGGGGAAGAACAAAAAGAGGGAAAATGGTAGAAAGAGAGCTCCAGTTGTTATTACTTTAGGTTGTCCCATTAGGAGTCTCAATAGCAAGTTACTTGCATGATTTTTTTGGGGCAGTAACGATACAGTAATGAAATTAAAAAAAATTCTATTTTATATTTTAAATTCTGTGACATGTTATAAATTAGGCGGCACGGTGGACGACTGGTTAGAGCGTCAGCCTCACAGTTCTGAGGACCCGGGTTCAATCCCCTGCCCCGCCTGTGTGGAGTTTGCATGTTCTCCCCGTGCCTGCGTGGGTTTTCTCCGGGCATTCCGGTTTCCTCCCACATCCCAAAAACATGCATTAATTGGAGACTCTAAATTGCCCGTAGGTGTGACTGTGAGTGCGAATGGTTGTTTCTTTGTATGTGCCCTGCGATTGGCTGGCAACCAGTTCAGGGTGTACCCCGCCTCCTGCCCGATAATAGCTGGGATAGGCTCCAGCACACCCGCGACCCTAGTGAGGAGAAGCGGCTCAGAAAATGGATGGATGGATGGATGTTATAAATTAAATGAAATGTTAAAAACATTGCTATTTGGCTTCTTTTGTAAGCGTGTGTAAATCACCGTATAAAATCTCGCCTCGGGTGCCACAGTGGCTAGTGGCATTCTACCCACATCCTCAGATTTTACTGTATGCATTCCTCATTTAAATAATTTGGACACCCCTTTTGACTGTGTTTGTTCAGTTTAATAGACCATATGTCTGATTTTTCATAGGAAATAAAGGTGCTTCTTCTATTTAAGACACAAAGCATGTTTGTACATTTCTACTTGCTTGCAATCGATGCAAATATTCCCTAAATACCATAATGTCTCAACAGATTCCTTAAAGGATGAAAAGATGCTTCGCATGATGCCCATTTTTTGTTATATTTTCAAACTGAAGCAATTTCTCTGTCCCTCAAAAGGGCCCTTGGATCTATAATGACGCCTAGTTTTGACAATATTTGACAATATTTCATTAGTGGGTGGTATGATCTTACTGTAGCTATAATATTAACGCTCTGCCTGGTTGCGTTTTTAATTTATTAATTTTCTGTATTTTATGTTTCGTATTTTATTATTTGCTGCACTTCAATTTTAATTTTTTTCAATTCAATTGCATTTATATAGTGCCAAACCACAGCAGAAGTTGTCTCAGGGAACTTTACACATGGAACAGGTCAAAAACCACACTCCTCAGTCAGTGAAGTGAACTGGATTGAAGTTCACTACGACAAAGTCCTCCACTGTAAACTCAGTATTTTCCGCATTACTTGAGGGATCGAAGCGCTCATGGTCTGTCTCCAGTGGAATCACAATGAGCTGCTTTCCACAATTGGATTTTGCTTTTTATTTTTTTATTTATTTGTTGGGCCTCTCGCTTTTCTCTCCTTCTCTCGCTTTTGTTTCTCTTAGTGACTGGCCTCCAACAACTTCTCGGGTGTTGCAGTCACGATACGTGTCTTCATATTTGTTTTCTTTTCTTTTAAGCTTTGCTACTGTCAACTTGAGCGTACATCTTTTACATTTAGGGGTAGGAATTGATAAGAGTATCTATATCAATGCAGTGGTTGATTCTGATTATCAATCCAATTCCTTATCCATCCATCCATCCATTTTCTGAGCCGCTTCTCCTCACTAGGGTCGCGGGCGTGCTGGAGCCCATCCCAGCCACCATCGGGCAGGAGGCGGGGCACACCCCAAACTGGTTGCCAGCCAGTCGCAGGGCACATACAAACAAACAACCATTTGCAATCACATTCACATCTACGGGCAATTTAGAGTACTCAATTAACCTACGATGCATGTTTTTGGGATGTGGGAGGAAACCGGAGTGCCCAGGGCGAACATGCAAACTCCACACAGGCAGGGCCGGGGATTGAACCCGGGACCTCAGAACTGTGAGGCAGACGCTCTAACCAGTCTTCCACCGTGCCGCCCAATTCCTTATCAATTCTCTTAATGATTCCGGAGTAGTTTTATGAGAGGGGAAAAAGTAGTTCCACACAGGCAACCATTTTAATTTTTTTTTTAAATGATGTCTGCACAAGACTTTTTCTAGAAAATAACGACGCAGCGTGCATCATTAAGCCTTTCGGGCCAGCATGAGTCAGACCCTGTCAGACCCGGTACAGGACCCGTATATTCATGATAAAATGTATCAAGTTTGAGTGATCGTTTTGTATTTAGCGTCTTTATACTGTATTATTTGAGACCTAAGAAATTATCAGTACAATTGCAATCATGGGTATGACTCTGTTAACTTCACTAAAATCAAGGTATTGCAATGGCACAAAGTACCGTAATAATAATGCTTCAAAGAATAAGTCAATTACATTAAAATATTTACTTAGCACTGGGATTCCAACAATGCTTTATCTTGTGCCTTGATGTTGTGTACACTGTACACCATGGATATTGTGTATAAATATTGGCTGAGTGGTGGGAGGCTCAAGTGTGTGCGTGTGTGTGGTTACGTGTGCCTGTGTGTGGTTATGTGTGCGTGCGTGCATCCGTGCGTGTGTGTGTGTGCTCGTGTGTGTGTTGCTTGTGTATTATGATTTTGATTTACCTTTAATTATTATTTTGTATATTGGTATAGGTGTGTTGAAAGGACCCCCTTTAAAATGACATGATGCCAATCCCAACGGGCTATGCTTGAAATAAATATATAGTCATAATATCTAATAATAACTAAGATATAAATATACGCTATAACATTAATCATTATTATTAATCAGTTTATTTGAAAGGGGACAATGCAATTTCATAAAACACATGAAGTACACATGGTTAAAAAAGCCAGAATGAGCCAGAAGGCTAGTTTTCTGTGCATACAGTACATTTGACAGCATTCTAGAAGTCACGTGTGGCAATCAGAGGTGGGTAGAGTAGCCAAATATTGTACTCAAGTAAGCGTACTGTTACTTTAGAATAATACGACTCAAGTAAGAGTAAAAAGTAGCCAGTCAAATATTTACTTGAGTAAGAAAAAGAAAGTACTCAATGAAAAAACTACTCAAATAAAGAGTGATTTGTGAGTCACTTTGATTTATTTATTTGTTTTTCTTTTTTTACATCAGAGCATGATCAAATAAAACAATAATAATATGTGTGCACACGGTAATTGTACCTTTGCTTATTTGTGTTTCATGCTTAGTTGTTTACAATATGCTTTGGGCATATAATGGACATTTCATGTGTATTTAATTTATTGTCCAGTGTGTTAGTATTAGCCTCATTCGGACTTCTGTTTTACCCGTAGTTATCACGGTGTCGTGATTTTGTGACGTCATCGGTGGAGAAGGAGAAATAAATGTAAATCTGGACATCAGTACGAATCGTGGCTGGACTGGTGTAGCTACAACAGTGCATTTAAAGTAATCTGACAAGTACAGTTTATCGAAAATGTTACTTGAGTAAATGTAACGGAGTAAATGTAACGCGTTCCTACCCACCTCTGGTGGCGATGTACAGTATGTTGTAACTGCATCCAAACACCCCATCAGACACAGAAGGTGTAATTGACGAGGTGTCCATCATTTGCCATCCTTTGCTGACTATTTTGGGATATGCACCTCTGGAAAATATAAACAAAGCTCATCCGTCAATTGCTCATTACTGTGCAAGAATAGCACACAAAAGCCAAGTGAAGGGACCTCAGGCGGGCATCTGAGAGGATTCAGAAGCGAAGCGAGCAACATTTCTGCTCGACAGGTACGTTTATCACCTCTTTTTGATTTTTAATTGATTGTACGTTCCAAAACACACAACTTCAAACCGATAAATTTAGTGATATACAATCCCAATTCCAATGAAGTTGGGACGTGGTGTTAAACATAAATAAAAACAGAATGCAATGATTTGCAAATCATGTTCAACCTATATTTAATTGAATACACTACAAAGACAAGATATTTAATGTTCAAACAGATAAACTTTATTCTTTTTAGCAAATAATCATTAACTTAGAATTTTATGGCTGCAACATGTTCCAAAAAAGCTGGGACAAGGTCATGTTTACCACTGTGTTACATCACCTTTTCTTTTAACAACATTCAATAAACATTGTGGAACTGAGGACACTAATTGTTGAAGCTTTGTAGGTGGAATTCTTTCCCATTCTTGCTTGATGTACAGCTTCAGCTGTTCAACAGTCCGGGGTCTCCGTTGTCGTATTTTACGCTTCATAATGCGCCACAGATTTTCAATGAGAGACAGGTCTGGCTGAAATAAGCAGGGGCGTCCATGAAAAAGACGTTGCTTGGATGGCAGCATATGTTTCTCCAAAACCTCTATGTACCTTTCAGCATTAATGGTGCCTTCACAAATGTGTAAGTTACCCATGCCATTGGCACTAACACAGCCCCATACCATCACAGATACTGGCTTTTGAACTTTGCGTCCGTAACAGTCCGGATGGTTCTTTTCCTCTTTGGCCCGCAGGACATGACGTCCACAATTTCCAAAAACAATTTGAAATGTGGACTCGTCGGACCACAGAACACTTTTCCACTTTTGATCAGTCTATCTTTGATGCGCTCAGGCCCAGAGAAGCTGGCGGCGTTTCTGGGTGTTGTTGATAAATGGCTTTTGCTTTGCATAGTAGAGTTTCAAGTTGCACTTACGGATGTCGCGCCGAACTGTATTTACTGGCATTGGTTTTCTGAAATGTTTCTGATACCCATGTGGTGATATCCTTTACACATTGATGTCGGTTTTTGATGCAGTGCCGCCTGAGGGATTGAAGGTCACGGGCATTCAATGTTGGTTTTCGGCCTTGCCGCTTACATGCAGTGATTTCTCCAGATTCTCTGAACCTTTTGATGATATTATGGGCCGTAGATGATGAAATCCCTAAATTCCTTGTAATTGTACGTTGAGGAACATTGTCCTTAAACTGTTCGACTATTTTCTCACGCACTTGTTCACAAAGAGGTGAACCTCGCCCCATCTTTGCTTGTGAATGACTGAGCTATTCAGGGAAGTTCCTTTTATACCCAATCATGGCACCCATCTCTTCACCTATTAGCCTGTTTACCTGTGGGATGTTCCAAACAGGTGTTTGATGAGCATTCCTCAACTTTCTCAGTCTTTTTTGGCACCTGTCCCAGCTTTTTTGGAACGTGTTGCAGCCATAAAATTCTAAGTTAATGATTATTTGCTAAAAACAATAAAGTTTATCAGTTTGAACATTAAATATCTTTAAATATCTTGTCTTTGTAGTGTAGTGTAAATCATTGTATTCTGTTTTTAGTTATGTTTAACACAGCATCCCAACTTCATTGGAATTGGGGTTGTATATTAAAACTCTACTATGAATAAGTCGCGCTACCAACTTAGTAGCTGTGACTAACGTTGACTTGTTAAAAGGGCTAATGCTAGCTTAGTATTGCTAGAGCTGCTATTTAATTGAAGCTGGACAGCGTTCTCTGTGACTATCACAACTATGTACTGTGTCATAACTGCATGCCATTATGAACGGCTGTGTTTGAAAATCGTGCTCGAGATATGCAAGTGAGGGGCGCAGCTTTGGTTAGATTTGGGGGCGCGATGAATTAGTGAAGTGAGGCTAAAAACCACACGCTCGATCTTTAAGTGAATGGGATAATCCGCACAGACACAAAAGTGTGTAGCTTTTTTAGCTTTTCTGACTGAGAATATGGCTAGGTTAGGGTTAGTTAGTTTTTTTTTTAATTGGTTTACCCGCCAGTCACTTGTTAGTAGCCAGCATATTCAGCACAACAGCGTTGGAGCCTGTCCAACTCACCACGACCATGGCACGCACGGGCCCTCACGGCGGACACACTTCAGGGAATGATAACTATTTATTACATGCACTAACCCGTGAGCTAACGAGGTAACTGGCAAGCAAGATAACGAGGCAGCGGCGTTGGTGCGTCCAAGAAGTCGGCGCCTCACTTGGTTTGTGTCATGTGTGCATCCACATAACAGCGACACATCAGGGAAAGTTAACTGTTTAATAGACACAGCAACAGTCAGCTCGTGGCTGTGTGAGCTACACACTGTCTGTGTGACACAGACACGTACTTGATTGACGGCTGAAGGGGAGCATTCAGCAGACATGCACACAGTCCTATTTTTCATGATTTGGGAGCCTTATTTTATATAATGGCGGCATGGTGGACGACTGGTTTGAGCATCTGCCTCACAGTTCTGAGGACCCGGGTTCAATCCCCGGCCCCACCTGTGTGGAGTTTGCATGTTCTCCCCGTGCCTGCGTGGGTTTTGTCCGGGCACTCCGGTTTCCTCCCACATCCCAAAAACATGCATGGTAGGTTAATTGACAACTCTAAATTGCCCATATGTGTGCATGTGAGTGCGAATGGTTGTTTGTTTGTAAGTGCCCTGCGATTGGCTGGCAAGCAGTTCAGGGGTACACCCTGAACTGCTTGCCCGCCTCCTGCCCGATGATAGCTGGGATAGGCTCCAGCACGCCCGCGACCCGAGTGAGGAGAAGCGGCTCAGAAAATAGATGGATGGATAAAAAAGAACCACACAGTTAAAGGGGTCATGAAAACCTAAGCAATTTACTACATAAAGCTAAAGGTGGTAAGTTGGGTGATCATTTCTAAAAATGTTCCTATCATTTCTGAAGAGTGAAACATTGTTAACAAATTATAAGGTTTGTCAAGTCGGGTTAAGGTTAGGGTTAGGTTTGTGACTACATAACAGAATATAAATTCTGTTTTAGGTCCAGATCCATGAACATCCACTGTTATTTACCAGTAGATAGGCCTCCACAAACTAAAGACATGGTCAAAGTTGGAAAATAAGTATTTAGCATCAACATTACATTATTCCTATCAATAATAAGAATAACCCCAATTCCCTGTCACAGTTAAAATATTTGGCTTTGGAAAGCTGACTCTGTTGTGTTTAACACAAAGCATTGTTTTTCATCTCATCCCCAGATGTAGACACACCTTTGGCGAGTTGGTATTTAACCTCATGAGTCAACTCAGATGATGACTGACACTGGTAGACACTCTCTCTATTATGTGCTAATGTTTGTTTATCTTATTTTCGTTAGATAGATGGGAAATAACTTAACATAATGCTGCTTATTTTGCTAAGCATCATGTTGCAAAATGGGCTCCCAGTAATATATTAGCTGAAGATTTTTTACCCACGCAGCCTAAGTGATGGAAGCAAACACCTTAATAGAAGTTATTCAGACACAGGACACCCAGGATACTTAAAAACCATGTGGAATGTTTTTATGTTGTCTCTAGTCAAAAGCCATCAAACCACTTTTAAAACTTGATCGGCCACAAGAAAGGACAGACAGGCCGTTTGATGAGCTAGATAGATAGAGAGAGAGAGAGAGAGAGAGAGAGAGAGAGAGAGAGAGAGAGAGAGAGAGAGAGAGAGAGAGAGAGAGAGAGAGAGAGAGAGATAGATAGATAGATAGATAGATAGATAGATAGATAGATAGATAGATAGATAGATAGATAGATAGATAGATAGATAGCACCCACATACATGCTCATTATTTTTTCACCACTAGATGTCAGCAGCAAACAACATCTCCTTCTTTTTTGGCATTTGACCCGTCTCCATGAAACATCAATGAACATTGACGCTGATAAGTCTCCACAAAATTTTCTGGCCAGTTAAGCTAAACCAGGGTCCTTTTGGAATGGTGCCAAATATTGCATTTCCTCAACATTGTCCAATACATTAGAGATGTGATTAATGAATGAAATAATTAATATGGGGAATATTTTTAATTAATATCTGTCTTGCAAATTTTTTTACACTCTCACTGTATGATGTGAGGTAAAAGTTGTCCTTTCTGCCAGCACAACTCTGGGTTTACTGTTTGAGCTGGCACACATTAGAAAGGGTGTTATGTAGACTCCAGTGACGTGAGGTGCCAAATCGCAAAAAAAAATAAAAATAAAAAACACACACACACACACACATTGGTTTAAGTTATAAATATTACTTGCAAGATCTGCATTGACAAACCATTAATGACATAGATGAATGTTATGTATCCTTGACATGACCCTTTAAGTGCAGTAAGTACTTGAAATCCAATAACCCCTGTGGTGGGTCATTTAATATCAGTTGGCATATTTCTATATTTCAACTATGTGCGGTAAATTAAGGAAATGAGAAAATAAAGAATTTACGATATAAACAGGCAAGACAACCTCAATAAAAAGGTTGACTAGATTCTGCCATCAGGATGTATTGAAAGGCCACTGATGTTTTTTTCCTCTTAAGTAGGACAAAGAGCTAATGAAAACAAAAAGATGACATGCTTCCGTTGCTACACCTCAGACTCTCCAGAAACACAGAGAAAAGGAGCTATGAAAAATATTTGTGGAAGACACAAAGGAATTCCAATAAGAGTTGTTTGAATTTTCTTGGCTCTTCAGTGTACCAATCTGTTCTTTGTTTTGTTTATGGGTTTTGCTTTGTTTTTTAGATCCTGGGATTAGATAAAAGGTTGATGTCATCGTCTGCTCTTCTTTAAACAGTTTTTTCTTTCCAAAGTAAATTCTATGACAATGATTAAATGATTGCAAAGTGTGGCAGCTGGGTATGTTCACACCTCTTAACTTAACATACGGTAAATTCAGATGATGATGGTCCTGTGATATGAATATTTACTGTTGTTTCACATTTTCGACCGATTGTTGCATGAAACCGGACAATACCTATTTGTTGAACCTCTATTATTATTTTCCTGCAACTGTTTTGTTTTATTTCATTTTGTGCCACGTGTGTCAAACTGGAAAGAATGCAGCCCTGAGTACAAATTGGGGACAGAAATATCCCTCTTAAATCTATTACAGCTCTGAGACATTTTGAGCGATACTTCTTCTTAAAATGAAGCAAAATCTAGTGCCTTTGCTGGAGAAAATGTTCTCCCCAGCTTTCCCCTCATTAGAGAGAAATGTTCATGACTTCTCAAAGTGACCACACCAATATTTAATAAGTATTTGAACAATGAAAAGACTTAAACCAATGCCTCGGGTTAAAGCTTAAGGCCCACTGACTAATCTCACCACAGGTTTCATTTGAGTTTGTGTGACAAAATGGAAAGACTTCAGCAGTTAATCTGAATCATGTGGCAGACAGACATAGATAGGCATTTTTTTTCCATGACACATAAACGCACCATGGCTTACAAGACTTCTCATTATATTTGATATTGAAACACTTGAAATGAGACATTTCTCGTTAAAGTTACTATGCGCTGTATACAATTGTGTTATCCTCTCAGCTCTTTTGTGAGAAATAACAACAGCATGAATAATATAAGGATTAATCTCATCATAAATGAATGATATTGGGCAAAACTTAAAATGTAATACATAAAACAACACAGAGAATATGATATGAGTCCTAAGATATAGTGATTAATTGAAAATGATAGAGTACTGAAAAAGAACATGTACCGTACGAAATTGATGTATGACCTTGCAGTTACCTCAGCCATCTAGTGTGAGTTATCATCACCAAGTTTTGAGTTAGATGTTGAATTGCAACTGAGGGAGCGCTGAAAAGAAACCTCTGTGGACATAGTGGAATGGGGCCAAAATCAGCACGTTTGCCAAGAGGCTTGTCAACATATTATTTCTATTTACGTAGTTTTTTTGTTGGTTCTTTTTTTGGGTGGGGTGGTGGTGATCCTGTGAAATAATCCGGTTTCCTCCCACTAGTGTAAAACCAATGAATAAACTACTGTTAATATTAAATCAAAACACTTTTAAACATTGTCCTAACTTTAATGAGATGTCAGGAGGGAATACTAAAACAACAAGCATGAAAAAAAAAATCTAAATTCACACCTGAGGAGCATTCGATCAGCAGTACCACTGTGGATCAAAATACGATTGTCAGCAAAAAGCAATATATTCTTAAAAACACAATATGTGGAGGGGGGAAAAAAAATTTCTGCGTATTTAAAAGGCAGAATTTGCAAAAAAAAAGGATTAAAAATGGGTTGATATTTGCAAGAGACGTCCGCATGTGCCAGAAGTATGTCCCAGTCAAGTATATTAATGGTGTCATTCACAAGGATCAACTCACTGCTGCTGCCAGGCAGTCAGCATACTCACGGTCTCAGCCATCATTCATGTAGAAGCGTGATCCAAAGATTACCGCACTGTTTCAGCTGTGTGGCCAACTATCACAATATCTTACAGCATGTGGAAAGCATGCACGCAAATTGCGCTCAAATTAGTGATCATGAGGCAGACTTTTAGCTGAGATACTGAACAACTCCATTGTGCTCTCTTTGGATGGAATTTTAATTATTAACATGACACATATTCCATATTCATAATGTAAACTAGTCAGATTGCTCTGTTCCAGCTGCTCAGTGAACGGTTACTGTATTGCATATGTGCTCCACACAGGCTATTATTTAAAACATGTTTCCAATAATATTCAAAGAATCTTCAAATTTAAAAAAATGAGTTGCAAAAAATAAACATTTTGCTTGTCCCAGATACAAATAGTACAGATGTGATTAAAAATCGCTCTGTGGCTTGTTTGTTTTTGAATTGTGGGGAAGATTAATTAGCTGCAAATGCTCTTCCTCACACAGAATTAACCAGCCACAGTTCAAGCTCCTCACACACTGACACCTGTGTGACCTTTTGCAGAGGATGATAAATGTTTTTGAGCAGTTACACACTGCAGACCCTGTGACGCAGCAATAAAAGCACAACCTTAGTTATAGGACCGCCATGGTATGTTTCATGGCTTTCAGCACTAAACGGAGTGTCTGCCTCTCTTCCACTGATACTGGCCAGAGTAAATGTGGTTTATAGTCCAAAACACAGTAGCCAAATAGAATATTGTCTCATCACCTAATTCTGCTCAGTTGTAAGTCACAGTGACATGTTCCTCACTCATCATCTCCCACCAGGGAAATTTTATACTCCGGTTCTCCACATTTTCCAACGTCTAGTGCTTTTTTAAAAAGAATAAAGTAATTTATAGGAGACATTTTTTTTCTGCTTTGACTGTCACCCACTCTTTCCCTGGACCCTAATCCAGTGAACCTCTGAGACATGGTGTAGCTTTGTATTCATCACTGCCACGTCACACTACAGACTGTGAAGAGGCTGACTGAGGCCCTGATCCAAGTCTGGGAGGAGATCCCCAACAAGACCAACCTCTGATCTGGAGCACAACTGAAGAAATTCAAAGAAGTAAGATCAACTGGTGATCACATTTTTCCACTTCGTTTTTTATTCTGATCACATCCTCACTGAGTTGATAATTTGGGTTCCCACTAATAGTTATTTTGCTCTCAACAAACCACTCTGTAATCAAGATTTCCAACTGGAATATTTAATTAATCGAGATCTGGAATTAGATTACGGTTACCTTTATTTTTTTGTGCGGTGCATTTCATAGAGACAAAAATCCTCAATTAAAGTGTGGTCGTAGCCGACCTGAAGAAATAACCAGTAACTTTGGTACAATCTTGAATTGATCGTTCCTTTCCAAAATTCAGCAAAAAATAGTCACCTCTCAACTCTGGTCTAACCCAACTCCAAACCAGTGGTTCTTAACCTGGGTTCAACCAAACCACAGGGGTTTGGTGGGTCAGTCTCAAGGATTGAGTGGAGGTCAAGACAGTTCAGTTCACCCAAAGCTGTAGAAAACGAAGTCTGGCCACTCTTTGAGCTCACCACAGTGCTCTGTCACTGGTTAAAGCCACGTCACATGGTTTATGGATGCCATGTTGTCTCTATTCCTGGCATTGTCTTGGTGTTAGCCATGGTCAGTTTTGGGCCTTTTGTAAGTGGATTTGTGGCGATTTTTGGCCAAATGGTTTTTTGAGTGTCTGTTCCACTCATTTGGGACAAGCTGTGCGGTGCGGTTGCATCGTTTCCCTAGAAACCAAAAAACACTGCCTATGGGAAGTAGAAATGAAACGAGAGGACTGGAAGAGCCTATAACCTATAAACCATAGGTACATTTGAAAATTCACTCCAAGCGTATGCTCTACACACAACATTTGGAAACTCAGAGCGGGATTGGAGTGTCACACTCGCCACACTCTGGGAGGGCCGGAACGCACTCCTGCCGCTCTGACTGAGTACAGAGAGCGCCCAGAGCATCAGGCAGGACGAGATGTTTACAGGCAGAACTGGCACATTCAATATGGCGGACGCACGGACGTATCCCTGCCAATGGCCAACACGCTCGTTCATAAATTCATCAAAAATGGAGCGTGCTCTGCCTCTCTGAACACTGCACCTTCAGAGCACAGTGAGAGCGTCAGATTGAATTTACAAACGTACCCAATGTGGCAAGGAATATAGTGGTTACTGTAGTTTAATCTAAAAAGCTCTTGTATACTTGTTACTAAATACTTGTTGAAAGGTTCCCGAAGATGACAAGAGATATCTTGTGTTGTATTATGCATTCTGGTTATTATATACAATTCATGAATATTTGTTTAAAAAATGATAACCCAATTTGACTCCTAAAAAAAAAATAACATTTAATTTGTACTGTATTTCAGAAACATTGTGATGACACACATTGAGAGTTGAATTATCCTGAGAGACCACTGAAAAGGGATGCTTGGACACAGCATCCCTTTTCATTTTTCATCACACTGAGAGAGTTGTAGAAAGACCAGTGATTGTCCACCAGGGTGCCACAGTGCCGTGAGAAATCATTATGGGTGCTGTGAGAAATTATCCAATTTCACTTAAATTGTCTGAAAATTATTCTTTATTAATTACAAATATCTTGTTGTTTATATATTTATGAAAACGACATATACTGACAGGCAGAACAATTGAATGCTTTTACATTCGCTGTGTATCCACTAGGGCTAAAAGTAACATTTTTTTAAACAATCGATTAATGTGTCGATATATTTTTTTTTCGATTGATCGGATTTAAAAAAAATAATTCGTATGCCAAAAAGAGAGAACTTGCTAGTAGCACAGCAAAAGTTTCAGGTTGGTATTGTGGAGAATGCTAAGTTTTACAGGGTGTAAAAATCAATTTGTTTTCTTCACTCAACCCATTGCCCATTACCTATTGTAACTATTGGCATAATCAGGACATTTCAATACCCATCAACCCCAAAATGTGTGTGGGGATTTCTCAGGCTACTCTGGTTCCATCCACCCTTACTCATCTGACTGTTTGATTGCATTAACCATTAATGTGAGGATTTAACCAAATGCACTCGGTTTTTAATTATTAATTCATTACTATTGATTATTTTAAATTGCTTATTTTCTCGTGTAATTTTTCTGCCCTCAGTCTGCAAAAGGAATTGTGGCCATATCAGAAAATCAAATGACATCTAACACAATTTCTTCATCACCTTTTTCAATGTACTGAAAGGTGTCTCCCACTGCGATGTATACTTGGTGTTGCACACCACACACAAAACCAGATCACACACATGCAGGGATGCAAGGAGAGATTCAGAGTGAAAGAGGTGCAAAAGAGTGCTGCACCACTTGAGCTGGGGTGGTGGGGACGATGCCTTGCTCAAGGGAATCTCAATAGTAGCCAGCAAGCAGACTAGCATCTCTGCAAAAACTAGTTGCCATTCTTACATTTTTGTCCATAGTGGGACTTCAATCCCTGTCCTCGACTCCAACACAGACTGAATTACTGCCGCCCCATTTTATGGTCACATTTGGTGTCAAATGTACTGCCTGGAGTCAATTTACCGTAAGGACCTTTATAGATAGATAAAGCTTTGTTTCAAACCAACCACAGTCCTCTGCTTGTGTTTACTTCCTTGTGACCCCGGCCGAGGACAGCACTTAACAACCAAAACAAGGCGGTACACAAAATGTTGTGATTAGGATGACTCTATCAATATGCCTAAAACAGATGCAAACACTTTGCATGGAAGATGAAAAATACATAAGCTAAATCAATTTAGGCCACTGTGTCCACTTAAAGGTTGAACATTTCTTTAGACACACTGAAGCTTTGCAATGATGGAGAATTCAGAGCAGCACACTCAGGGCATTGTTGTATTGAGCTGGCGCATTGTTTGTGGACTTGTCTGTGTCCTCTGTTTTGATCGTTTGTTACAAAGAGAAACTTTCTACTACTGATAGGGGAAAATGAAGTGCAAAAGTTTTTGAACTGCGGGTGCCACTGTAAAATTGTTTTTGCCTTGGACTCGTGTTCAGCGTTTTAGCTTACGTTCCCATTTAAGTCTTCATTTCCCTTTATATTTAATTGTAAACTTAAACGGGTTGTTCCTGAGCAAAATGTATTTTCGTGCAAAAGTGTTCTCAACCTTTCAATTACTGAATGTGGGCCGAATCTGGTGTTGATGTGCTGTGTGTCTGTTCGGCTGCCAATTTGCAGATTCTGCAGCCTTGGAAAGCTTTCCTTCTGTCTCAGCGGAAAGCTGTGATTTACAAACAGCTCCAGATGAAATATTGCATCTCATTCGTTTATATTCCTGTCTGTGTAGTTGTAGGCATTATATCAGCCCTCCTAAGACAGTAACAGACTGATTCACCTTGGTCAAAATAAACCTATGAGAAAATAATCCCTTTTAGAGTCAAGGATAGACAACGTGGCATTGGCAGTCAACAGTGTCACTGGTTAGATCATAAAAATGGCTCACAATAATTGTAGTAGCAGAGAACTCGGCTCATGTCACTAAATGTGGGGTCTAATATAGAAAGATTTCCATTAGTTATTTCCCTTGTGCCAGCAGTATAAAAATTACTTCATTTAACAGATGTCATGTTGTCTGATCATCATGGCCATGTGGTCCAAGGCCATCAGAGTTGTTCAACCAATTGAGGGTACATTTATATGAGAACAATCAAGTAAAATATTGTTTGCATTGCCAAAGAAATATCCTTTCAAAAGAACTTAAAAATGTTGTAGTAAGCAATATTGTATTTACCGTGTAAGGGCGAAAAAACTGAGCCCATGCAATGCTGTGTTATGCCATTGTCACACATGCCCATGTTGAACACAAAACATCACTCTTCTCCAAAGTGTTTGCACAGAAACGATAATGGTGTTGAATTCATAATCTTTCACTTTGACATGTGTTTTCGATATTTTTTGTTTTCAGGCTCCAAAACACCATTGTCGTGTCAACAGCATTTGTGTTTTTTTCAGTTAACAGTGTTGCAAATGGGCCCCCAAAAAGGTAATCATGGCACCGTCAGATTTGTGTGAAAGGGCTTATTAATATTTGCATAACTTTTCAATAATCAACTAGATCAAATGTTAAATGAAACACTCAGATGTCTCTGTCCCACCTACTCCTTCAGACCGACCTTAACCGGTTATCTTCATTACAGTCTGTAAGAAATCAATAGTTTCTGCTCAAAGACGATCTTTCTGAAAGACGACTGTTAAAATGTCTTGTTGTTTCTCAGACATTGGCAAGACTTTTGTGTAGACGTGAAAAGACGGAGATGTGTTCCACTATCTGTATTACAATACTTTTTTGATGATTCAGACTAGGAAAACAACGACGATTCCAGCACCTGTGAAACACTACAATACTACTGTCTGGCTCAAGCGGTATAGTGGCCATTACATAATTAAGTTAATTATTTTATGCAAGACAATCAACCATCTTAATGCTCCTGATCAGCAGGTTGACACTTTGCATGTTGTTAAAAAAAGGGGTTCCTGTTCCAAGAGGAAGCTCATAATTCAAATCAAATGTGAATTATTCCATCAAATTATATTAGCTGTACCAGATAAGATGGCAAGACGTTGATATGTTTAACACAGAATTGAATTTCAAATGCATACTGTTAACTGAATATATTCACTGATGAAACAATCTCAGTACTATGCCATGTGAATGTGAAATGTGAGTGAGGATCAAGGCTCTATTTGTGGAATGCAAATATATGGTACAGTCATTGCTTTTTCAAAATCACCTCATTCTGGTGGCACGCAAATCAAATGTCACCTCCAGAATGCCATCAGTTTTCTGGCGAGTTTTAACCGTTTAAAGCAGGACACCATCACCAAGTAGCTAGAAACTTTGCAGCTTGTACGACTTGGTCTCCAAGCGGACTTAGAAATAATTGCCCTTATTAGCTTGAGCAGAACTGTCAGTGTGCAGAAAACCACCATCAATGTTTTTTTTCCACGCTTCAAAATCTCTGGTAATCATTTTCATCAAAACTGTGGCTTCAATTCAGTTGTTCAGACTGACCTTGCTGCTTTGTATATTGATTATTCTCTCTAGTCCATGTGTATGTGCATCATTCTTCCCAACCACAATCAAATTATACAAGTCCCTAAAGTTATGATCTTTTCAATCAGACACGTACTGAATAACCTTGTTCCCACAATGATTTGATTAGAAACTGGACACAAAGTTAACCACTATACCGTATTGTTTGAATCAGACTATTTTAATGCAATTTCAGTGTCACGCTTGGGTATGCTTGGTGTACCTGCTCACTGACCATTACTTCCTACTACATTATTGTGTACCACACAAGCCTTAACTCATATAATAATTATTAATTGCCGACATATTCAAATGGTATTGGGCAGCATGGTGGACTTGAGGTTAGCATGTCTGCCAGACAGTTCTGAAATTCAGGATTTAAATCTTGGCAGTGATCTTCCTGTGTGGAGTTGGCATGTTCTCCTAGTGCTTGCGTGGGTTTTCACAGAGTGCTCCGGTTTCCTCCTACATTCCAAAAAGATGTGTGCTAGTTTAATTAAAGGCTCTAAATTGTCCATAGGTGTGAATGTGAGTGTGCATGGTTGTTAGACTGTATGTGCCCTGCAACTGAGTGGCAACCAGTTCAGAATGTACCCAGCCTCCCACCCATGCTGGGATAAGCTCAAGCTTGTAGATACAGTTCTCAGTTAGGGATGGTTCTCTTTGCTTGGACATACTGTAGGCGGCCATTACTCCTGATCGCCTAGTTTTATCTTCCAAAATGTGTTAATGTCTTGGTAAACTGCCGTGCTGGAGCCTATCCCAGCTATCATCGGGCAGGAGGCGGGGTACACCCTAAACTGGTTGCCAGCCAATCGCAGGGCACATACAAACAAACAACCATTCACACTCACATGGACAATACATTTATATTTTCATATTTATCTTTACATGTATATCTATATGTCTAGGTGTTTTTTATGGTTGCTTTTGTTTTGTTTGTTGTAGTTGATATGTTTTCTTATTAATATCTATGCTGTACCTGATATAATCATCCATCCATCCATTTTCTGTACTGCTTATCCTCACTAGGGTCGTGGGCATGCTGGAGCCTATCCCAGCTATCTTCGGGCGGGAGACGGGGTACACCCTGAACTGGTCGCCAGACAATCGCAGGGCACATAGAAACAAACAACCATTCGCACTCACATTCACACCTACGGGCAATTTAGAGCCTTCAATCAACCTACCACGCATGTTTTTGGGATGTGGGAGGAAACCGGAGTGCCTGGAGAATGAAATCTTGCCTAGGGCACCACATTGGATAGAGCTGGCCCTGGAGATAGGGGTAGGACTATATAAGTTTTCAAATACGTATAATTTGACTTTATTTTGTTTTATTTTGTTAAAATCTTGTTTTTTGTTGTTTTTCTGTTACTTTTTCGAAATTAAGAATTCAATTCAAAGAGGAGTTGCATGTGTGCAAGTGTCCATTCTAGGTTATAATCACCACAAGCTACAACAGTGCTGTGATATACCATCCATCCATTCATCCATTTTCTGAGCCGCTTCTCCTCACTAGGGTCGCGGGCGTGCTGGAGCCCATCCCAGCTGTCATCGGGCAGGAGGCGAGGTATACCCCGAACTGGTTGCCAGCCAATCGCAGGTCACATACAACAATCATCCGCACTCACATTCACACCTACGGGCAATTTAGAGTCTCCAATTAATGGATGTTTTTGGGATGTGGGAGGAAACCGAAGTGCCCGGAGAAAACCCACGCAGGCACGGGGAGAACATGCAAACTCCACACAGGCGGGGGCGGGGATTGAACCCGGGTGACGCTGACGCTCTAACCAGTCGTCCACCGTGCCGCCGCTGTGATATACCATTCACGTTTTGTGACGGTGAGGTACTTTTCTGTACTTTGTTTTTCTTGAATGTATTTTTTTCTCTTTGTTTTAAAATGCTTTGAATCAGTTAAAGCACACTGACTTACCTTGTGTATGAAAAGCGCTGTATAAAATAATTTGCCTTGCCATGCCTAATAATCACAGTAACAGTTGTGGAATAATTAAAGTGGTGAGGCCTGTTGTTGGAAATCTTAATTGATGTGGTTTGTGGTGTGTCCCTTGTGGAATTGGATAATTCTTCTGCAGTTGTTTTAATTGACTAAATTTGTCTTTGTCAACTGCATTTTACATATTTACACCTGCTATCCAGTATGTTGGGCAGCTCTCGAACAATCATTTGCTTCCCATTTAATTTTGATGCCCACATATCGACTCAATTTCATGCGTAATGAGAAACGCAGCCCAGTGTTACGAAGAGATAACATTGCCGCTCTGCTAAATTGCGAATGGGGATGTAATAAAAATGCTAATTGAATTAATTAATTTGTAATAATTGTTAGTAATGTCACTGGAGATAATATACAAATGATGGTATGCATTTTTAAGATATGCTGGTTTTCTAAATTATTTTTGTTTCTGGACGATAAGATTGTAATGTCGCATAAAAAGATCAGATTTTTATAATTTAGTAAATAGATCATTTTGATTCATGGTTATTTTGACTCATTTTATCAGATAGTGACATTAACCTCTCATTTGTGTAAATCATCCTCAAACACATTCATCACATTGTGACTCGTGCTTGTGTGTTTATAAATAAATTATTTGTGATTCACATCTCCATATAAAGTCTACCATGTGTAAATCCAATGCTTTCTTTCCTAGTATCGATAAAATCGAGTGATTACATTTTAAAACTATTTATTTTCATCCAGAAGGCTTTCTTGCCGAGCACAGATCGATTCAGTTGGGTCATAGGTAAATACATCAATACATCGATCGTTACACCCCTAGTATTCACCCTCTGTATATTGCATATACAGTATATATTATATTGTGGGGCAAAAGATCATCCTTCCATTTATTGAGCAGAAGCACCTATTTTAAAATTTTTAAAATATCTCAAGGCACACCACCAAACAAAAATACGGAAATAATGATGACTCATTGTGAAATCTGGGCCTGTGTAATTGAACACAAAGCTGATACAGTATATGAAGCCAAGATTTATTCTCTGTATGAATGACAACAGATGGATTACACAGGTTTATCGTACTTTGTACTTGATATAAAACAATATTTAAAGCTTTGTATATTGTATTTATATGGCTTGATGGCGGCCGTTCGGTGTCTTGCTTACTGAAAACCTGGAAATGTATTTTTAGAATGAATGAAAGCTTATGTACAGTTTGACTTGCTGTAAGATGCAACCTTCCGTCGGTGTACGCCGCGGTGTGAAGCAAAATTAGTGGCAGACTGATGGGCCAAATTGGCCGATTGCTGGAGCCTATCCCAGCTATCATCGGGCAGGAGGCGGGGTACACCCTGAACTGGTTGCCAGCCAATCGCAGAAAATGTACACTTTATAGAAATAGTGTTGCATATAGATATTTCTGTTTCCTATCTTGTTAAATCATTGATGATAATTACTGTGAGGAACCAATAACATGATCGGTGTCTTCACATGGATGAATAATATTCCAAATTTATAAAAACATGCAGTATACTGGAATTAAATGTAATTTAAGCAACATGTTATTTCAGTACACTTTCTCAAACTGGTAGCCTTTCGCATTAATCAGGACTCAAGAAGTAGCTCTGTCTCAAAAACGTTGAACTATGGTCTACATGATTCATAAGTAATTACACATAGAGTACTTAGAGTAGGAGTCCGCATAATGCACTGTGCTACTGACACCATCCTGTCATCACTCCGTTTGCTGGGTCACTTATTTGGCTTGAGGTAATGCAGCAGACTGTTAGAAGTAAGTTGTTCAAGTGTGGAGTCTGGACCTAATTTGAATCAAAGTTAGTCATGTTGGCAGATGTGTAACCAAAAATATTTTTTTCGAGGTTGTTCAAAGACGAGGAAAGTGAGTTACAGTGTTTTTCCTTTGTTGTTGAAGTCACAGTGGTTGTTTTTGTTGTTGTTGTTGTTGTTTTTAATATTCAGCGGAGGTCTGTGTCTGAGTTTGTTTCTAAGGGCCTAAACTTGTGCCAGGATCTTTGAAATCCATCACAACCACTGCTAGCAAGTTGAAGCTGTTGAAAATAACTGTTATCAGTTTCTCTACCCAAATGTCCATTTATTTTATGTGGCGCTTATACTGGATTAGCGGCACATGAAATAAATGGGGTTACAGGGGATGGAGACGAAGGGACAGGGTTCCACCCTGGACTGATCACAGGACTGAAACAGTAGCAACAGACAACCATTCACAGTGATATTGACACCAACGGTATGGTCAATTTGGTCTTCAATGAACCGAACATACCGTACATGTTTTTGAACTTTAGGGGGAAGTTGGAGTAACTGGAGAAAATGCCCATAATTTAAAAGTTACAATTCATTCATATGTTAACCTAACTGGAAGCTAATGCCCCTTTTTCACTACACGGTCCATATTCAACTTGAGATGTTTTACTCGCTGTTGGCTTTCCATTTTCCATTGACAAAAGCAGATGCTACGAGGTAGTATTTGTAGTATCCATTCTGCAAGAGTTCCATGCATGCCTTGTCAATTGTAAGTTTTGAGGATACGTAGCTGGAGCCTATTCTCTCTCGCTCTCTCTCTCTCGCTCTCTCTCTCTCTCTCTCTCTCTCTCTCTCTCTCTCTCTCTCTCTCTCTCTCTCTATATATATATATATATATATATATATATATATATATATATATATATATATATATACACACGCACACACACACACACACAGCCTAGGGTCGCAAGCATGACTGGTGCCTATCTTGGCTGACTATGGGCACACCCTGAAGTGGGAGAACATGCAAACTCCACAGTGGCGAGGCAGGATTTTAACCTGGGTCCTCAGAGTTCTCAGGCAGATGTGCCGCCATATATATATATATATATATAGAAAACTTGAAATAGATAAATACCAATTCCAACATACTTTGCCGTGCTGGATCTGTACATGTTAATAAGTCCGCTCCACAGAATATTTCGTTTTTGAAAGCTGTTTCAAGTGAGTTTGATGCAAAAGTACAGCCAGCCATGATGTCAGCTAGGCAGAGGCTGAGCTGCATTGTATTAGGTCACAGTTCTTTCTGTTGCTTACCTCATAGGGTCCGTGTGGGAATTTAGAACATCTCTGTACTGTACCATAAAAAGCAGAATACAAATACATGTGATTTTTGACAGTATATCTGTGACTGACTCAAAATCAGTCCATGACACACTTTTAGGTCCCGACTCACCAGTTGAGAATCACTGGACTAGTGTATGTAACCCACTCAGCAGTATAAGATGGCAGTATTAACGGTGTATAAATAAAAATTTGGACAATGCGGACTAGTATCAGAAAAAAAAAAGAATTCTTATACAGCCATTTATTTGAGCAACAATAATGACACAAACACGGATTAACAATTGCATAGCAACGCGTATATTGTTACAACAAGATAAAAATAAAATAATTAACTAAAAGAAGAAATGTGCATACAAAAATCAATAACATTGTTGGGTTTTGTTAGGGCTGGACTCGAATAGAAAAAATCGGCCCTGGCATTTTTAACTCAGACCAGCCCCTCATAATTAGCACAGGACAATGAACTGGTGATAATGTATGTGTTTTTTAGTATCATCCCAGCCTGGCAGTACTTAAAAGCTACAATTACAATTGATATAGGTGTATTCTATTTTAATCATAAGGTATCACCATCCATCCATCAATTTTCTGTCCCGCTTATCCTCATAACATCCAATATACCAGCAGTTTAGCGTCATTTGTTAACTTCACTACTTTTGTTTGCTCTGTTTAGTTCAATTGACTCTATCCCTTTGATGGAAATCATCTCTAATGTGTACAGTATTTTCTGGATAACCCTGATATACCAGTTCAGGCTTCAGGTTAAAAGCAACATGTATCAGGCAAAAAAAAAAAGAAAAACAGGGATAAAGCGGCGCATAGGTAAAGCAACTATATTTTAAAAGCATTTGACACTCTCTTACTATTACTTGCTGATAGTAATTTTATACTTGTTTTTACACTTACTTTAATCATGTTTAAATTGCAAAGCTTTTATCATTTATTTCACTTACAGGCGCTTTTTAAGACATGTTTAACTACAGCATAGAGGCTTGCAACTAATTCAAAATACTATGGAGCTTTTCAACACACCTCCCAGTCAGCAAACATATGTTGCACTGATGTCGGCCCGTCATCAAAAGATGTTGCATGCATGGAGAGTGTTTTTTCATTGGTAGTATGTCACCGAGATGTCAGCCTTTAATTGAAAATCACCACCACACGTCATCTGAACGATTAAAGATTTAGTGCCAGCTCTGATCTGAGATGCGTTGGAAATCCTATTGCTGTATCACCCCACAGAACAACACAGGTCGTTTCAGTACATTTGAAAACAGTACAATTTCAGTACAAAGTGGAAAACAAGACTGACTTTTAAAAATAACAACCTAATTTCATGTCTGTAATGAAAACACAATTTAGGTTAATACATTTTATTTATTCAGATCTCCAGCAAAAAAAAAAAAAAGAAGAAAAATACAATGAATAATTAACGAACATCAATGACAGCCAAATCAGCGTCCGATTACGCCTCTGACAGCCTGCAGCTAAAACCAGCAAGCACGTCATTTCAATATCTCACGTCATCGTGTGAGTTTCATTATTCAAACCATGTGTCAAACTCATGGCTGGCATTATAGTTTGGTTTTCACACAAGGATTTGTTTTGAGTGACATGTTAGACTGAATTGAATGAACCGGACACGCCAAACTATTATTAAAGTCAATACCCAGTCAGGTTGAAACAGAACAAAGTGGGAAATGAAATGAAAAGGTGAACCGTTTAAATACAGTAATTAAAGAATTATCACACAGTATTGCTGGTCAGGAGATCAGATACACACCAATTATATTTGTAGTACTAGTCCGTGAAAATCACAGCCAGCTGGTTGAGTCACCTTGTGTGTTGCAGCCAGGATGGATATGGGCTCCTGGCACACTTTTGCTCCTACGGTAACACACAACTTAATTACCTGTGGCAATATTGTCATTTTCTTCTCAATTTAATTCAAATCATAACTTACCTGAAAAATGCTGGTTGCGAACGGCATACTGGTGCTTTAATTAATATAGCTGTGAAAAATTTGTGCAGCCGCTGCGCGAAGACCGGTAAGTTCCGACATGCTTTTTGGCCAATGCTTGTCATGCATTTTGCAAATGCCAGCCAATGTGCCTTCCTAAGACTGATGTCAGTGCCACATATGTGTGCTGACTGAGTCCATCAGTCATCCATCCATTATCTGAGCCACTTATCCTCACCAGGGTCGCGGGCATGCTGGAGCCTATCCCAGCTATCATCGGGCAGGAGGCGGGGTACACCCTGAACTGGTTGCCAGCCAATCGCAGGGCACATATACACAAACAACCGTTCGCACTCACATTCACACCTACGGGCAATTTAGAGTCTTCAATTAACCTACCATGCATGTTTTTGGAAGACCCCTTATGATGACGACAAACAATGGACTCAGGTTTCCCTTGCCCGGACGTGGGTCACCGGGGCCCCCCTCTGGAGCCAAGCCTGGAGGTGAGTCTCGAAGGCAAGTGCCTGGTGGCCGGGCCTGCACCGATGGGGCCCGGCTGGGCACAGCCTGAAAGGGTAACGTGGGTCCCCCTTCCCATGGGCTAACCACCTGAAGGAGGGGCCATAGGGGTCGGGTGCAGTGCGAGCTGGGCGGTGGCCGAAGCTGGCTCTAGGGACGTGGAATGTCACCTCTCTGGCAGGTAAGGAGCCCAAGCTGGTGTGTGAGGTCGAGAAGTTCCGACTAGATATAGCCGGACTCGCCTCCACACACAGCTTGGGCTCTGGTACCAGTCCTCTCTAGAGGGTTTGGACTCTCTTCCACTCTGGAGTTGCCCACGGTGAGAGGCGCTGAGCAGGTGTGGGTATACTTATTGCCCCCCGGCTCGGCGCCTGTACGTTGGGGTTCACCACGAGAGGGTAGCCTCCCTCCACCTTCGGGTGGGGGGACGGGTCCTGACTGTTGTTTGTGCCTATGCACCAAACAGCAGTCCAGAGTACCCACCCTTTTTGGAGTCCTTGGAGGGGGTGCTGGCGAGCGCTCCCGCTGGGGACTCCATCATTCTGCTCGGGGACTTCAATGCTCACGTGGGCAATGACAGTGAGACCTGGAAGGGTGTGATTGGGAGGAACTGTCGTGAACGGAACAGAGGATAGGACCCCAAAATGCACGACTCCAAAACAAATGGACAGTTTCAAAAAAGAGAGGTTTAATATACGGGCAGAGGTCAGTACACAGGCAGGCAATCCAGAAAAGGCAACAGTATCCAAAAACATGAGGCAAAAAGGCGAGGTCGATAATCGGAACAGGGTCTAGTCTTACTGTCAGTCTTTGAAAACTGGAAACAAGGAATGCTGGAACGCGACCGACAACGAACTGGCGACGAGAAAGAATGAGACACGAGGTTAAATGCAAGGAGGATTTAGGGTGAACGAGGCACAGGTGGTGAAGATGCTCTCAGGAGCAGGTGTGTGAAACAGGGGGAAGACAAAAACCAGAACACACACCCATGACAGGAACGGCCCCCCCGATCAGAACCCAAACGGTGCTCTGTTATTGGACTTCTGTGTTCATCACGGATTGTCCATAACGAACACCATGTTCAAGCATAAGGGTGTCCACACGTGCACTTGGCACCAGGACACCCTAGGTCGCAGTTCGATGATCGACTTTGTGGTTGTGTCATCAGACTTGCGGCCGCATGTCTTGGAGACTCGGGTGAAGAGAGGGGCGGAGCTGTCAACTGATCACCACCTGGTGGTGAGTTGGCTCCGATGGTGGGGGAAGATGCCAGTCCGACGTGGCAGGCCCAAACGTATTGTGAGGGTCTGCTGGGAACGTCTGGCGGAATCCACTGTCAGAAGGAATTTTAACTCCCACCTCCGACGGAACTTTGCTCATGTTCCGGGGGAGGCGGGGGACATCGAGTCCGAGTGGACCATTGCTGAGGCAGCCGACCGGAGCTGTGGCCGTAAGGTGGTTGGTGCCTGTCGTGGCTGCAATCCTCAAACTCGTTGGTGGACACCAGCGGTGAGGGATGCCGTCAAGCTGAAGAAGGAGTCCTATCAGGCCTTTTTGGCCTGTGGGACTCCTGAGGCAGCTGTTGGGTACCGGCTGGCCAAGCGGAATGCAGCTTTGGTGGTCGCTGAAGCAAAAACTCGGGCATGGGAGGAGTTCGGTGAGGCCATGGAGAAAGACTTCCGGACGACTTCAAGGAAATTCTGGTCCACCATCCGGCGTCTCAGGAGGGGGAAGCAGTGCACCATCAACACTGCGTATAGTGGGGATGGGGCGCTGCTGACCTCGACTCGGGACGTTGTGAGCCAGTGGGGAGAATACTTTGAAGACCTCCTGAATTCCACCGACAAGCCTTCCCATGAGGAAGCAGAGTCTGGCGGGCTCTCCTATCTCTGGGGTTGAGGTCACCGACGTGGTTAAAAAGCTCCTCGGTGGCAAGGCAAGGCTATTCGCCCGGAGTTCCTCAAGGCTCTGGATGTTGTCGGGCTGTCCTGGTTGACACGCCTCTGCAACATCACGTGGACATCGAGGACATTGCCTCTGGCTTGGCAGACTGGGGTGGTGGTCCCCCTTTTTAAGAAGGGGGACCGGAGGGTGTATTCCAACTACAGGGGGATCACACTCCTCAGCCTCCATGTAAGGTCTATTCAGGGGTGCTGGAGAGGAGGGTCCATCGGGAAGTTGAATCTCAGGTTCAGGAGGAGCAGTGTGGGTTTTGTCCAGGCCATGGAACATTGGACCAGCTCTACACCCTCGGCAGGATCCTCGAGGGTGCATGGGAGTTCACCCAACCAGTATACATGTGTTTTGTGGACTTGAAGAAGGCGTTCGACCGTGTCTCGCGGGGGGTTCTGTGGGGGTGCTTCGGGAGTATTGGGTACCGAACCCCCTGATACGGGCTGTTCGGTCCCTATACGACCGGAGTCAGAGTTTGTTCCGCATTTCCGGCAGTAAGTCGGACTCGTTTCCAGTGAGGGTTGGACTTCACCAAGGCTGCCCTTTGTCACAGATTCTGTTCATAACTTTTATGGACAGAATTTCAAGGTGCAGCCAAGGCGTAGAGGGGGTCCAGTTTGGTGGCCTCAGTATTGCATCTCTGCTTTTTGCAGATGATGTGGTTCTGTTAGCTTCATCAAGCCGTGACCTCCAACTGTGTGAAGCGGCTGGGATGAGAATCAGCACCTCCAAATCTGAGACCGTGGTCCTCAGTCGGAAAAGGGTGCCGTGCCCCCTCCAGGTCGGGGATGAGATCCTGCCCCAAGTGGAGGAGTTCAAATATCTTGGGGTCTTGTTCACAAGTGAGGGAAGAATGGAATGGGAGATCGACAGGTGGAATGGTGCAGCGTCTGCAGTGATGCGGCCTTTGTATCGATCCGTTGTGGTAAAGAAGGAGCTAAGCCGAAAGGCGAAGCTCTCGATTTACCGGTCGATCTACGTTCCTACCCTCACCTATGGTCACGAGCTGTGGGTCGTGACCGAAAGAACAAGATCCCGGATACAAGCGGCCGAATTGAGTTTCCTCCGCAGGGTGTCCGGGCTCTCCCCTTAGAGATAGGGTGAGAAGCTCGGTCATCTGGGAGGTTCTCAGAGTAGAGCCGCTGCTCCTCCGCATCGATAGGACCCAGATGAGGTGGCTGGGGCATCTGATTAAGATGCCGCCCGGATGCCTCCCTGGTGAGGTGTTCCGGACACATCCCACCGGGAGGAGACCCTGGGGACGACCCAGGACATGCTGGGAACGCCTCGGGATCCCCCTGGAAGAGCTGGATGAAGTGGCTGGTGAGAGGGAAGTCAGGGCGTCCCTAAAGCTACTGCCCCCGCGACCCGACCTCGGATAAGCGGTAGATAATGGATGAATGGATGGCATGTTTTTGGGATGTTGGAGGGATGTCCCCCGGTTTCAAAAGCCTACATCTGTGGCTGCTCCTCTACTTGCTTGCTGCTGCTTGCTTACTTTACCTGTTCAACCAACCCCCTCCAGGCTCCAGCAAACATATCTGTGATTTTGAAATTATTCAATTTCTTTGAAAACAAAAACGAAAAAACTATTTGGTTCCTCCATTTTTTTACATATGTTCAATACTGTCATCTCTTATATCACTACTCTCATGTGAAACTAGCAGCAGGAGTGACACGGACAGCTTTCATACTACAGTAGAACGTCGATATAACGGACTAATAGGGGCAGGGGGGTGTCAGATATAGCCGAGGATAAAACAGGCCTGCGTATATTTTATCGAAATGCCAAACTGAAAAACTAAGTCTTCAGTCAAGTTTTAAATATTACTACTGAGGTAGCAGCTCTAATTTACACGGATAGGGCATTCCGCAGTCCCTGGAGCCCGAATAGAAAATGCTCTCGAGCCTGGGGACTTATTTCTGGCTCTCGGAATTACCAAAAGACTAGCATGTTGTGAACGTAGCTTTCAGGACAGAACATACGGTACCACTAAGCCATTGTGAGATAAGAGGATGCTAAGCCATATACTATTTTATAAGTAACAACACCTTAAAACCGCATCTCAAGTGGACCGGGAGCTCATGTAAGTTGGCCAGTATCGGTGAAATACGATCAAACCAGATAACTAGCAACCCTTTACTGCTCAGTGACTGTTTTTTTGTCAATGTCTTTATGGCTCCAAAGTGTTCCCTGTCAATTGTTTGTTGTCGTACTAGAGCGGCTCCAACTACCGGAGACAAATTCCTTGTGTGTTTTTGGACATACAAATAAAGATGATTCTGATTGTGATTCTGATTCTGAACTTTCTCGTCCTCATCAAGAGTCTGCAGCATTTTGTACTAACTGCAGGCTTTTAATACTAGATATAAGAAGACTAGAAAGCAACATGGCGACACAGTGGACGACTGGTTAGAGCGTCAGCGTCACAGTTCTGAGGATCCCCGGCCCCCCCTGTGTGGAGTTTGCATGTTCTCCCCGTGCCTGTGTGGGTTTTCTCCGGGCACTCCGGTTTCCTCCCACATCCCAAAAACATGCATTAATTGGAGACTCTAAATTGCCCGTAGGTTTGACTGTGAGTGCGAATGGTTGTTTGTTTGTATGTGCCCTGCGATTGGCTGGCAACTAGTTCAGGATGTACCCCGCCTGCTGCCCGATGATAGCTGGGATAGGCTCCAGCACGCCCGCGACCCTAGTGAGGAGAAGCGGCTCAGAAAATGGATGGATGGATAGAAAGCAACATGTTATAATAGTCAAGGTGACATGTAAACAAAGGCATCGACTATGATTTCCGCACCACTAGCAGATAGGATGGGCTTATCTAATATTACGCAGTTTTGGTAATATTGTAATGTGCATTTGAAAGGAGAAAGTTGAGTCAAATATAACAGATTTTTTTGTTGAGTCACTTTGGTTAATAGTACTTTTATCAAAACTCAGTGTGTTGTCCTTCAACAAGTGAATGTGTCGAGGAGGGTTAATCATCAACAGCTGAGTTTTCGCATCGTTAAGAAGCTAAAAGTTACAGGACATCCATTGTTTAATCTCAACGAGACAAGCATCGAAATTACCGCAATGGCGTGGGTTAGTTAGTTTTAATGGCTTGTACAGATGGGTATCATTGGCATAACAGTGAAAGTTAACCTTATATTCCCGTGTGCTGTCGCCAAGCGGCAACATATAAATACGAGACAAAAGAAGGTACCGATCCCTGTGGGACTCCGCAAAGTGACATTACAATACTCACGAGTTTTACCTTACCATGGATTACACGGGACGTCCTCTCTGAGAGATAAGCTCTAAACCAAGAAAGTGCTGAGCATGTAATACTGCTACATGTTTAAAGCTGATCTAGTACTATGTTGTGATCAATCGTATCCAAGGCAATGCTGAAGTAGAGTAATAATAGTATTGATGAGGTGTCGTAGTCCTAGTAAAAGATCATTTGTCACTTTGACAAGGGCCGTTTCAGTAGAGTGTACTGTCTATGATAAAGATGGACCAATGGGCCGACCCCTCTAAATTGCGGGCTGGTCACTTGAAAGAAAAAAAAAGGGGGGATGGGGTGGGGGAATCAACAGCATCGCATCGGCCCCAGAGGGTAGTCCTCTGGTCTGCCCGATGGCCAGTCCACCCCTAGGTCTTGTCGTTGGGGCCATTAGCAAATCTTTCAAGTTCACTTGTACATCACAGCCAAAATGTTATCCAGAAGAATGTACTATATATGAATGTTCGTCCTACCACGACCGACCGTCCAGCAGGGAAAGTAGAGTTGAGTGTGTGAGCATCTCTTCTCAAGGGTTCTTGGGTTAGTGGGCTGCATGGTCCTCAGATTTGTGATAGCCAGCCTCAAGCACACTTCCAAATGATCATCAGTCATGGTGGATCAGTACTTGGTTAATTAATGATCTACATATGGGAAAAGGCTGACCCACATAAATAAGTGGAGCCAAATAATGCAGTCAAGTCGGTAGCACATTTTGTCATGTTGGGGTACTTTTCTTTCGTGCTATAAATGAGCTTTTAGATGTTTTGTTTTTTATACAGTCCACGGATTCGACATATCTAACTGATTGTAGAAGTTGATTCCACAGAGTTAGGGCTAAAAATGTAAATGCACGGTCACCTTTTAGTTTACGGTTTGGGTGTGGGATGGCTATGAGGCCAAGATTGATGGAGCAGAGAGAACGTGTGGTGGAATGAGGGGCAAGTAGCTCAGAGATGTAGGAAGGGGCAAGGTCATGAAGTGCCTTATAAGTAATCAAAAGAATTGATTCAGAATTTTAATGGGAGCAATAGAGGGATTGAAGGACAGGGGAAATGTGTGACCTACGCCTGGTTCTTGTTAAAAGCCTGGCTGCTGAATTTTGGATTAACTGTAATCGTTTGAGCTAAGACTGACTGAGGTAGGTGAAGATGGAGTTATAGTAATACAACCGCAAAAAATCTAAATGTGTGGTGTAATTGCTCAAGAGCTGACGAGGGTAAAATACGTCTTATTCTAACAATATTTCTTAACTGAAGAAAGCAGGACAATTTTGGTAACATGATGATCAAATGTCATGTAATGGTAGAAGATAATACCAAGATTTTTAGCAGAGGATTTAATATTTTGGTGAAGTGGGCCAATAAACTGAGTAGCAGCAGTTAAAAAGATTTCTGGACCAATTAGAAGATTTTTTTTTTTTTGGTCAGCATTCAGATGGAGAAAATTTTTAGTCATCCATTTTTTATTGCAGCTAGAAACTCAACGAGGGCAATGTGTTGGTTAAAGTTATTGGATTTAGCAGAGAAAAAGAAAGGAAAAAAAGCAAAGTCATTTTAAGTCAGTGTTATGTTACTCAGTTTTGAGTTTAATTATTAATTTATTAATTTATTCATCTTCCTTACAGCTTATCCTCCCTAGGGTATTCTGAATTGAACTCCAGATACTCACATGGGACACAGCTAAGTGTGGGCGATATGTATCACCTTCAATATAATCGGGACCGTTGCTTTAACAATGTGCAATTTTACATTATCGAGCATTCATTCTGTCTCGAAAGAAAACAACCGAATGGGTGCAAGGACTGCAGAGGAGGAAGAGAGAAAGGAGGAAGCGCATGAAAGTCCTCATTCGCCGAATCAGCGGAAATGATTCAGTCACGTGACTCAGTGACAAGCAAAACAAACTCTCGCTCTCAAACTAGTGGACCAACTCCAAACAACCGTCTCAGGAGTTTAGCAGCTTACAAGTTGGGTGAATGGTTTCTATGGACCTCAATGGAATGCATGTATAGTTTTGTTGGCTAACAGGAAAATGACACAGGCCACTCGATGTACATGCAGGCTTCCCAAACGCTGCCATTTTAGAAGTGAAACAAAGAGAATGGAGAATGGACCGTGCTCTTTTGATCGTATATTCACTGAAGGATTTATTCATTTTGAATAACATTTACAAAGAAGGCGGCACGGTGACCGACTGGTTAGAGCATCTGCCTCACAGTTCTGAGGACTGGGGTTCAATCCCCGTCCCCGCCTGTGTGGAGTTTGTATGTTCGCTCCGTGCCTGCGTGGGTTTTCTCCGGGCACTCCGGTTTCCTCCCACATCCCCAAAAACATGCATGGTAGGTTAAATTGCCCGTAGGTGTGAATCTGAGTGCGAATGGTTGTTTGTTTCTATGTGCCCTGCGATTGGCTGGCAACCAGTTCAGGGTGTACCCTGCCTCCTGCCCGATGATAGCTGGGATAGGCTCCAGCACGCCTGCGACCCTAGTGAGGAGAAGTGGCTCAAAAAATGGATGGATGGATTTACAAAGAAAACTGTGCGAATAGACGTTTGTGCAGAAGCATACAATTGCATTTTCCAAACAGCTACAATTTGAGAGCAGCTTCGAATGAAGAGTGTTTAATTAGGGGGAGCGAGATGGAGAAGCAGGTGTGGTAGCAGCTGATGATTGGGTGCATGATTAATGGCGGGAAGTGAGTGGGGACAGCTGTTTAACACATAATGACAGGCTGAACTGACCTGGAAGGTTAGAACTGGCAGATGTGGTTACTGGCAAAAATTATGTTGAATGATGGGGCCAGATTTGACTCAGTCTGTAAGGATGGTACCACCACACATTACACCAGTCTTGCTCCAATGTTGCTACAGTCATCTGAGGTTCTGGGCCTTCCTGATCTAGTATATTTTGACCAGAGGTGAGTACAGTAGCCAAATATTGAACTCAAGTAAGAGCACTGGTACCCCGTGAAAAAACTAGTACAAGTACTGAGTAACTAGTGGGTCTTCTGATATCTTTTTTAAATCAGAGCATGAATGTCAAATAAAATAAAAATAACTAAATAAAATATGAATGTGCAAATGCAGATATTGCTGAACAATATAACTTAATCGAAAAAATAATAAATAAAATCTTTATAAAATAAAATCTTTGTGAAATAACAAATTAAGGCAAATTCAGCTACAAGAGATGGTCTTATACCATATTGTTTCTACTTGTTAAACAGCACAATACTGTCGGCTCACCAGACAGATTACAAAAACAGGAACATGGCTGCAGTGGATATAAAAAGTATATACACCCCTGTTCAAATGCCAGGTTTTTGTGTTGTAGAAGAATTTGACCAAGATAAATCATTTTCAAACTTTTTCCAGCATTAATGTGACAGAGAATTTGGAGAACTCAACTGATTTATTTATTTTTATCAGTCAGAAAGAGACACTCTCACGAACAACATCAATAGAAAATGTGGGTCTCCTGCACTGTATTTACTCCTTGGCATGAGGCTGTCTGCCACACTAAGGAGACAAGTTGTTCTTTTCGAAAGAAAGAAATCAGACTTATGCAGCAAAGTGAACAGTGGCGGCTAGTCAATAGAGGACGCTACAGCATGCATGATTGTCACCATATTACTTTCCTTGAAGACAAAAAACATATTAATAGTAAAATATATATATTTTTAAACACATGTATCTCTATTTTTGGATGAGCAGGATAAATAGTATATAGGTAATGACGAGTACAGTTATTTCATTCATCTCTGTTGTCTGTTTTAGTGATGTCACATCTGCTCTGAGGCACCAATACAGTATCTTTCCTCCCTGACTCCTAAAAGTTGGACATGCGCTGCATAGCTCCACCTCAGGGCAACAGATAGGGCCCCAGTGGGGTGGCACATTCCAGCATCACTTCCGACTCTCCTCACCTCAGTCTCCATAGATCTATGTCCGTGGATTTCCACATAGGCTACAGCAGGGGTGCCCAATAGGTCGATCACGATGGAGTGGTGGATTGCAAAGGGAGTGTGGATTGATCCCAAGGCATTAAAAAGTTCCCTTTTGATTGACTTACAAGGCAGACAGGCAGACATCTGACCTTTTCTGACGCATGGGTCACTGCACATGCGACAAAACTCTTTTTAGCCTCCAATTTTATTTCGTGTAGTCTAAACTTAAGAAAGGGTATAAAATGAGTGGGGGACCAAGTTAGAATTCAAAAACTTGTTTTCACAATGGCCTTTTTTAAAGTGTGTTTACCTTATTTGACTGTGTCCCATCACTGCAACAAAGAAGGCAACTGTGGAGTGGATTTTTCGAGCTGTTCATAAAACCTACAACACTGACTTCCCACTGAAGAAACAAGCTGAGAAGGAGAATGGTGAAGAAAGTAAATCCCACTTGTCGGGACAGCAGTCAATTTCTCACAGCTAACATCAAAATCAAACTCAGCCACCGACGCATCGTGAGTCACTTCATCGTTAAAAAGAAGAAATCCTTCCAAGAGGGTGAGATAGTAAAAGTGGAATTCGTAGAAGCAGCTGACTCATTGTTCTGAAACTCTAAAAACCAAACAGAACTACAATCTTTAATCAAAGTTCTCCGGCTATCAAGAAGTAGTCACACAGCACAGTGAAACCAGGGCTGAGGATTTTCAGCCATGTCATCAATCCAGCCATTGTCAGGATTGTCCCAACCAGCAATTTAGGAAGGAGACTGTCTACACTCTACAGACATGAGTGAAAAACCATGATCAATATGATCAACTAAGTTAATGCTTTCAAACAAAAATTGCAACATCTCGCCTCAAAACTTCAGCAAAATGATTTGTCAAAATTCCAGAACCTCACATCAGAGCTGGTGACGCAAGAGAAGTCATCTGCAGCTTCGCAGTGGATGCTACACAAAGCAGATTGACGCCAGCGCAAAATCTACATGGTTTTTGCGCACGAAAACATCTTCACTTAGCTCTCTCGTTCAGAGTCGCTAAGTTATTTAGCATATGGACGCTTCATATGGATGCTTCGATTATTTTAGAACTTGAAGCTTGTCTGTACACCTATCAGGGAAGCAAGCAGCGTGCCAAACTCGGATGCAAACAATGATCTGACGGCATGTCAACATTCTCTCCAGTCTCTGGATCATAACAAGACTTTCAACTTACCGATATCTCTACACCGCAGCTAGCCCAGTTTCTGGGCCGGGTCGGTAAGTCCTGTTCCAAGTCCATCCTACTGTACCTGTGCTACCGCTGCTAACCATTCCTTTCAGCTCCTGTCAGCTGGTGTTGGCTAGCTAGCCTGCCAGTCAAGCGATCTGCCTCTACTCACCACCACAGAGCAGACATCTCACACTTTCAACTCTGCGCCGTGGAATCATTTTGCAGAGTCCTCTGGTATAAGTTTCTTTTCATCCCTCTGGCCCTTAGCTTCACCGCCAACGTACTACTCTTCCAGCTTCCTCCTACAACAAAGAGTGTGTTAATCGCCACAGATGTTTTTCTCTCCTCAGCTACCTGGCTTAAGAAGATTGCCCCTCACTTGCCGAGCTCTCCCAGCAGCTTCAAGTTTTACAGAAGCAAGTTTGCTGGTCTTATTCCTCCAACAATATGCAATCAATGGCTCCACTCACCTCCCCACCGGACTATGACAACTGCTCCTGTCTCAATGCCAAGATTACTACGTTGGAAGGCCGAATCTCCACACTGTACCAGATCCAAATGCTGAGAGGTTCATGGATACCATCCTCTTAGGACCAGCTCTGTGATAGAGAGCCCAATGAACCTGCTCCCTGCCATGCTGATGTGGGCCCTCCCCCGGTTGCCATAGCTGATGAGTCCTGGGTACAGCTTGGAGCTAGACCCAAAGCTCCAGTCAGCTCTACACCCAGTAACCAGGAACCCTGGACCCTGGTCGGTGCCCATGGTGCAAGAGGAAAGCGCTCTGCACACACCTTTCCGGACCGTGGCATCAAGTTGGACAATAAATTCAATGTCCTCAGCCTTCTGAACTTACCTCCTCTGGATAATGATTCCCGGCCTCCACTTTCATCGCCTCCGCTCCTCCAACCCCTCCTATGACCAGACCGGCACACGCTGCACACCCAAATGTCCACCGTGCCTGTCTGCACATCACCGAAAAGAACTCCTTCCCACCTGTCTTCAGTGTCACCTAAAGGCCTACCATCCGAAGGGTTTCTCGCCGCTGTGCACCACGCATTGCCTGCGGCTGCTGGAACACGTCCCATCAGGCAGACAAGTGTGCTCCCCCTGGTGCTGTGTGTTTAAACTCTTTAAGCATTCTGTGTTGTCACCTGCTAGGCTCGGTAATTGAATTACTGTTGGCTGCATCTATCAAAATTCTATTTGGCCACCCAATACTGTAGTCATTGCTCTTGTAAATACCCAATCAATATCCAACAAGATTCTCAACGACTTAATCACAACACATCATTGTGATTTCCTTTTTCTCGCTGAGCCATGGCTCAAACCTGAGGAAGGTGCCCCCTTAGTGGAGCTCTGCCCTCCCGACAGCGCCCTAAACCCCCCTAGACTAACAGCCTGTGGGGGCGGCATTGTTTTTCAGAAAAACTTTACTTGTGCTCAGCTTAGTCTTGGCTCCTTCAACAGTTTCGAAAGTCTATTTAAAATAGTGTGTGGCAATCGAGTCCGCTTTGTTACCATACTGTATATCATCCACCTAATTCAGTTACAGGTTTTCTTGATGAAATCTCTGATCTGCTTTCATCTCTTGTGGTAAATTTGGACAGGGCCATTATTATAGGTGACTTTAATTTCTATATTGATAATCCAACAAACTCATTTGCCTGGGAATTTTTAAATATCTGCAATTCCTTTAACCTAGTGCACCACGTTTTGGTCCTACTTATATCCACAGACATACCCTTGATTTAGCTCTGACCTTAAACATACCTAACTCTTTAAGCATGATTGATTTTGCCTCTGGCCATAAATGCATTAATTTCGGTGTACATCTGTATAGTCCTCAAACAATCCAGAAATATGAAATCCATTCCCACATCTTTAATGAACATTCAGCTTCCCTGTTTTAAATTAGCTCCCCAATTTGCTAAACCCCCCTCTGGATTTTACAAACATCTATTATTTTGTTAATTGGTTAAACGAGATATATACTTCAGCCCTTGAGTGTTCTGCTCCTCTTGTTTCCAGATCTGTCACAGTTAATAATATAACCCCTTCGTTTAATTAAAATATTAGAAAACAAAGAAGTAAATAAAGGAGGCCAGAACGCCAATGGAAAAAACAGTCTTGAGTCCAATTACTTGCATATGAAACATCCATCCATCCATTTTTTGAGCCGCTTCTCCTCACTAGGGTCGCAGGCGTGCTGGAGCCCATCCCAGCTATCATCGGGCAGTAGGGGGGGTACACCCTGAACAGGTTGCCAGCCAATCGCAGGGCACATACAAACAAACAACCATTCGCACTCACACCCACACCTAAGGGAAATTAAGAGTCTCCAATTAATGCATGTTTTTGGGATGTGGGAGGAAACCGGAGTGCCCGGAGAAAATCCATGCAGGCACGGGGAGAACATGCAAACTCCACACAGGCGGGGCCGGGGATTGAACCCCAGTCCTCAGAACTGTGAGGCTGACGCTCTAACCAGTCGGCCACCGTGCCGCCGCATATGAAACATTGACGGCTTAAACTCAATCTATTAAGGATGCATGAACAATTTACTTTTCTGAATTACAGTAATCAATATTAACAGAAATAATCCAAGGTTCCTTTTTAACACCATCAATCAGTTTGTAAATCCCCCTCCTCCAGCAATTCCTGCTTCACCTTGTACTAATTGTGATAGCTTCCTATCTTTCTTTGTTGGCAAAATCGAGTTGCTCAGATCATAGCTCATCACCACTGCATCACCCCCTGTTCCTCCAGCCATTCTGCCCTGCTGACAGAATTTTCTCAAATTACCCTTCTGTACATAGTAGCCCAAATGCGCCCCTCCTCCAGTTCACGTGACCTCCTCCCAAGTAAATTTTTAAAATCTCTTTTACCTGAATTAGGTCTCACCCTGCTCTCTATTATTAATTATTCTCTCTCTTCTGGCACTGGACCTGATTTTTTTTTTAAACGGCAGTCTCCACCCTCTACTTAAAAACCCCTCCCTCAACACAACACAGTTGGAGAATTATTGAGCTATTTCTAGACTTCCGTTTCTATCAAAGGTACTTGAAAAAAACAATAGCAGACCAACTAGTGACCCTAGCTGAGGATCAAAATATCTTTGACACCCTTGTGAGGATAAGCGGCTTGGAAAATCGATGGATGGATGAAATTTGAATCCAGTTTTGGTCAGAAACAGTACTGAGACAGCACTTTTAAGAATAACAAATGATATCCTGATGCACGCAGACAAAAGTGAACATGTCATTCTTATTGTATTCGAACTTACTGCTCCATTTGATACCATTGATCATTCCATCCTTCTTTATTGTCTGCACAATTGGGTGGGTATATAAGGTAAAGCGTTGAACTGGTTTCACTCTTATCAACATATAGATTTTTCAGTGTCCGAGTAAACAATCAGGACTCATCCCTAGCTCCACTCCACGGTGGTGTCCCTCAGGGCTCTGTCCTTGGTCCAATACTGTTTACTTTATACATGCTCACTCATGGTCAGTTGTTCAACTTCTTCTTTTCCTTTCGGCTTGTCCCGTTAGGGGTCGCCACAGCGCGTCATCTTTTTCCATGTAAGCCTATCTCCTGCATCCTCCTCTCGAACACCAACTGCCATCATCTCTTCCCTCACGACATCCATCAACCTTCTCTTTGGTCTTCCTCTAGCTCTCTTGCCTGGCAGCTCCATCCTCATCTTCCTTCTACAAATATACTCACTATTTCTCCTCTGGACATGTCCAAAACATCGAACCTTGGCTGTCCCTCTGATGATCTCATTTCTACTTTTATCTAACCTGGCCACTCCGAGAGCGAACCTCAACATCTTCATTTCTGCCACCTCCAGCTCTGCTTCCTGTTGTCTCTTCAGTGCCACTGTCTATAATCCGTACATCATGGCTGGCTTCACCACTGTTTTATAAACTTTGCCCTTCATCCTAGCAGAGACTCTTCTGTCACATAACCCACCTGACACCTTCCTCCACCCGTTCCAACCTGCTTGGACCCGTTTCTTCACTTCCTGACCACACTCCCCATTGCTCTGGACAGTTGACCCCAAGTTTTTAAAGTCCTCCACCCTTGCTATCTCTTCTCCCTGTAGCCTCACTCTTCCCCCACCACCCCTCTCATTCATGCACACATATTGTCTTACTTCGGCCAATCTTCCTTCCTCTGCTTTCCAGTGCATGCCTCCATCTTTCTAACTGTTCCTCCAGCTGCTCCCTGCTTTCACTGCAGATCACGATGTCATCTGCAAACATCATGGTCCACGGGGATTCCAGTCTAACCTCATCTGTCATCCTATCCATCACCACTGCAAAAAGGAAGGGGCTCAGGGCTGATCTTCTCTGCCTTTGTCATCCTAATCTTCCTCCACACCACCAGAGTCATCTTACACACCACCATCCTATGCTGTCTAGCCACACTCTCCCCTACCACAACCTTACAATCGATAACCTCCTTCAGATTACATCATCTGCACAAGATGTAATCCACCTGCGTGCTTCTACCGCCGCTCTTGTAGGTCTCCCTATGTTCGTGCCTCTTCTGGAAAAAAGTGTTCACTACAGCCATTTGCATCCTTGTTGCAAAGTCTACCACCATCTGTCCCTCCAAGTTCCTTTCCTGGATGCCGTATTTACCCATCACTTCTTCATCACCCCTATTACCTTCACCAACATGTCCATTACAATCTGCACCAATTACGACTCTCTCTCTGTCTGGGATGCTCAGATCTACTTCGTCTAGCTCCTTCCAGAATTTCTCTTTCATCTCTAGGTCACATCCTACCTGTGGGGCATAGCCACTAATCACATTACACACAACACCCTCAATTTCAAGTTTCAGCCTCATCACTCGATCTGATACTCTTTTCATCTCCAAGACTTTCTTAGCCAATTCTTCTTTTAAAATAACCCCGACTCCATTTCTCTTACCATCAACACCATGGTAAAATAATTTAAACCCTGCCCCTAAACTTCTAGCCTTACTGACTTTCCACCTGGTCTCCTGGACACACAATATATCAACCTTTCTCCTAATCATCATGTCAACCAACTCCCGAGATTTTCCTGTCATAGTCCCAACATTCAAAGTCCCCACATTCAGTTCTAGGCTCTGTGCTTTCCTCTTCTCTTTCTGCCGAAGAACCCGCTTTCCACCTCTTCTTCTTTGACTTCGACCCACAGTAGCTGGATTTCCAACGGCGCCCTGCAGGTTGACGGCGCCGGTGGCGGACATTGTTAACCCGGGCCACGACCGATCCGGTATGGAATTCTTTGGATGAACGCTCATATTTGTTTGGCAAAGTTTTAAGCCGGATGCCCTTCCTGACGCAACCCTCTGCATTTATCCGGGCTTGGGACCGGCCTACAGTTTGCACTGACTTGTACCCCCCATAGGGCTGCATTCAGTTGTTCAACTGCTTTGAGGAAATATGATACCATTGTTATGCTGATGATACCTATATCTTTTGAAATGAGACCATCAATCCATTGTCTGTACCACTTCATCCTCACAAGGGTCGCAGATGTGCTGGAGCCTATCCCAGTCATCTTCGGTCGAGAGGCGGGGTACACCCCGAATTGGTCACCAGCCAATTGCAGGGCACATATAAACAAACAACCATTCGCGCAATTTAGAGTCTTCAACCAACCAACCACGCATGTTTTTGGGATGTGGGAGGAAACCAGAGTGCCCGGAGAAAACCCACGCAGGCACGGGGAGAACATGCAATCTCCGGGATTTGAACCGAGGTCCTCAGAACTGTGAGGCAGAAGTGCTAACTCTTCGTGTACCGTGCCACCTGAAATGAGACCATTTCATTATTAAAACATTTTTAAAAAAAACACTTCTCCAGTTTACATATAAAATTTTCACGGCAGCAAGTAAGTTTCTTCTAAAGTTGAAGTAAGTCCAGGACAGGGCCCTTTTATAACTGTAACTGTAGTAGACTTGGCAAATTTAAATACGGTCATAGACATCAGGGCCACAGTGACATGAAGACAGCACGCAATATTGAGTCATGCTGATCTGCGCAGACTGGATTACATGAGAATTTTAGATGTTGAATTTATTTTCCAGTTCCATCAATAAATCTAAAAAAAACCAAAACTTAACAAACTGTCACTTCCATTTTAAAACCTTTTGGATGAGAGTCACAACCCTAAGCCTTCCAAATAAACAGTCATGCAGTGGGAAAGATGGTGGTCTGCGTCATTTGCATTTTCCACTGGAAAGATATGCTCATGTGAGGTGAATCGTGATCACCTTCCATCCATCCATTTTCCATACCACTTTAACCTCATAAGGGTCGCGTGCGTGCTGGAGTCTATCCCAGCCATCTTCGGGCGAGAGGTGTTGTACACCCTGAATTGGTCGCTAGCCAATCGCAGGGCACATATAAACAAACAACCATTCATACTCACATTCACATCTACGGGCAATTTGGAATCTTCTATCAACCTACCATGCATGTTTTTGGGATGTGGGAGGAAATCGGGGTGCCCAGAGAAAACCCACGCAGGGACGGGGAGAACATGCAAACTCGAAACAGCCGAGGCCGGGATTTGAACCCCAGTTCGTGATCACCTTTTAAAACTGAATAATTTCTGCAGTGCAGAAATGGAAAAGGCTATTTATTTATTATTATTATTATTATTTAAATTATGTTAAATAGGAGACAACAGCCTTATTATTTTTTCAACCCATATTTCATGACACTCACTCCCACTCCCACTGGTAGAAGTGAACACACTAGCTGGTTGGCAGTGTTGGGCAGTGGCAACACTGTTTTCAACATCAAATAGCTTTTCAGTTGTGAATCTGTATCAAGTCCTCACAGTCTTAGGTTGCTTATACATTTCTAAACCTATGCAACTTGCTCAACACTGGGTTTCTGTACATACGTACTGTTGCACAGTTAGGCTAGCTGTTTTACCGATGTTGTATCTTTATTAAATTTCTCCAAAAATTTAAAAAAAACAAAAATTGCAAAAACAATTTGCGAAATTTTGTGTTTGTGCGCTTCATTCGCTCACATACCGTGCCTCTCTTGGGGCCTCACACCCCTTAAATAAAACCTAGTGACGCCGTTGCCACAGTTACCATGAAAAGGTAACTTTTTTACTATACTGATCACTTGATTAGGCATGGTGGGCGACTGGTTAGAGCATCTGCCTCACAGTTCTGAGGACTGGGGTTCAATCCCCGGCCCCGCCTGTGTGGAGTTTGCATGTTCTCCCTGTGCCTGTGTGGGTTTTCTCCGGGCACTCCGGTTTCCTCCCACATCCAAAAAAACATGCATGGTCGAAATTTGAAAGAGAACATCAAGCATACTGTGGGATATTATCTCATTTAATTTTATTGGTTTGAAAATGACTATTTCATTACTACAACTAATCAATTTTTTTCATCTATCTTCATCCACTATCTATCTACTAAAAACAATTAAATACTCATCCACTATGACTGCTTTCAGCACTCATTATTTCAGTTTACAGAGGTACCTTGACTAATGAGTGTCTTAACTTACGAGTCTTTTGAGTTGCGAGCCGACGCTTGGTCTCTCTCTTTTTTTTTTTGCCTTATTTTGAGCACCAAAATTTCAGGTTCGAGTGAGCTTCAGATACGCCGCCACTTGACTGGATTGAAAAAAAATTGGTTTGCAGAAGTTGCAGCTGCATTTCAGTGGCTGAGTGTTGTTAGGGATAATAGTGTCTATTTATCAGTCCGTCCTCGTGCTTATGCGTACATACAGCATTGACTTTAGTGAACAAGTGCTACTTGCTGTGGTTGTGGCAGTAGCTAGCAATTCAGCGTGAGTACCTATGCCACAGGTATCAAACCGATGGTTCGGGGGCTGATCTGGCCCGCCACATCATTTTATGTGGCCCGCGAAATCAAATCATGTGTTGCCTCCATGTTTCTTGCAAAAAATATCAGAATTGCAAATTGTCTTCACTCGTAAGAACGTTGAGCTGATGAAAGATTGTTTTTTTACCTATCCTCCTCTTAAAATACATTTTATAATAGTTGAAAAACGTGTTTATAGGCTTCTGATTTCAAAGCTAGTTTGCATCAATTTGTTGTGTATTGTAATTATACGAGGCGATAATTCATTTATAGAGGTTCTCAGTCATAGCGGCCCTCCAAGGGAGACATAACGACAGTGTGGTTCATGACAAAAATGAGTTTGACACCCCTGCACTATGTGCAGAACATCACGTGACTTAACCCAGAAAATAGGATAGATGACTTCCTGTGTATGGTACGCTAACAAGGATGAATATGGTTTGATTACATAATTCTTTGAAGTCGAATTTGCTAAAATGTTGTTTTCTTTATGGCTGGTGTCTTCGGACAAAAGCTAAATACATGTACAACATGTCCTTTATTTATGCAACTATGATAAGGTATACAGTATGTAAACACACAAAGCCTAAACATCGAATATTGTAATCTTTGATGGCTCTGTGGGGACATCTTGTGTTTAAAAAAAAAGACACTGTAGACATTTAAAGTTCCTATGGGTGCTTTGGCACGGCCCTTTTCGCTAGTCATCCAAACCCCAAGGAAGTGCACAGACCTGTTTATCTGAATGCGGAAGTAGTTTGCGCATATACTGGATTACCAGGAATAGGCCTCTCGGAAAAGGTTCAGTAAATACAAATAACGTACATGTACACGTACATGACATAGTAGTTTTTGTAACTTTTGGCTTGTCCCAGGGTAAATTTCACTTTATAAAACCGTTTTTTGTTTTTTTTAAACATTGTCTTTTTGTACGGTATGTTTTTATACAATACTGTCCATAATTCTTCTTTATTAAAAACACAACGAAAAAATGGTGGTGTAACGGATTAATGGCATTTCACTTTTAATAGGGAAAAGAGAGACAAATTAAACTCATAAATCCATTGTACTCCATTTTTTGTTTGGTGGTGTGCCAATGTAAAACGTGCCTGCCTTGGCTCAAACACTGCAGTTGATAGCATTTTGGATGGATGTCATTGCAGCCACTGATGTGTATTTCATTCCAACAGTGAAAGCCAGCAAGTGCTCCTGTTTATTAAATAGTAGCAGACTGCCCCCTCCAACCCAAGTGCGTTGCCTTTCTGTGACGGCATGTAATCCGAGACGAGTTGAGGTACGATTTGCAAAACGACTTGCCCGGCACTCCAGTCATCCAGATGTTGCGTTTGGGGCACCGACCAAAGTCGGAAGTTGAACGTTTTCCACTCACAAGTTCGCTTCTTTTATTCGAGCAGCGTGGTGGAAGCTGCCAGGCAACACTGGTGGAACACTTTACCACTTTTACACTACTTTGGCAAGAGAACTTTTAAGCTTTGAACATTTTAAGGGAAATGTTTCCGTGTGGCTTGGAGTAAGTCTGTAAACGGACTGTTCAACAACACGGTGAATTGACTGTGTGCGAGTGGCTTATTTATATTATTATTGTTATTATTATTGTTGTTGTTGTTTTGACAACAGTATGGCTTTTACGCACATGCTGCTGTGTGCGGGGATGTTGACACTGCGTCTGTGCGGAGCATACTACAGCGGACCTCTTCAGCCAGAGATGTCTAATGGCACTTTTCACCATTACTTTGTGCCGGACGGCGACTACGAGGAAAACGACGACCCGGAGAAATGCCAACTGCTTTTCCGAATGACCGACGAACGAAAGTGTGGTCCCGACGAGGACCAGGACTCGGTCATCCGGGACGATTTCACCATCATCAAGCGGCAGATTGAGGACTCCGCCCGGGTCCTGGAGGGGCTCGGCTTGAGTATCTCGTACGACCTGGACGGAGAGGACAGCTACGGAAAGTATCTGCGGAAAGAGACCGCGCAGATAAGCGACGCGTTCGCGAACTCCGAGAAGTCCCTGCTCGAGTTGGAGGTGAAGTTCAAGCAGAGCCAGGAGAGCGAGTTGAAGGAAGAGCATCGGCTCAGCGACGACTTCCTCAACATGATCCTGAGCACTCGAGACGCCCTGAAGGAGACTCTGGACATTTCTCTGGGCCTGAGGGACAAACACGAGCTGCTCTCGCTCATCATCCGCAGCCACGGCACACGGCTCAGTAGACTGAAGAGTGAATACATCAAGTACTGATGGAATGTTGCCCCTGCCGCACTTTGGATTTCTGTTCTGTGCCCTTTTCATGTCGGAGCGTGACCTCGAGGCGGGCCACAACATATTGACCGCACGCACAAGCCAGTATACTGGCATACAGTATATGCATAATTCTGCCTTTACTAAGATCATGTGCGCTTTTGATTGATTATTATTGTGTTAGCAAATTGCAGCGGTAAAACCTGTACTGCATCATACTGGAACTTGTGTCGAATATTTTGAAGGTCAATCTAGTCTTTCATAGTCGGAATAGCTCTCAGTGTGCAGTGGCACACCACAGTAATAAACAGCATAAAATTAGCGCTCTGAACATTGCAATCAAAAAATGAGTGTTAATATCTTTCTACATACCAGTGGATGCTGGCTGTTGTGAATTTAAAACACCTCTAATATTGGGAACAGGCAGTGGAGGAAGTTACATTACCTTGTACAGTTTTTCCCCATTCAATAACAAGTTCAGTCCCTGATCTTGCAGTTGTATTCCATGAGTTTGTCAGCTGTATTTGTCAGGTTTGACCTAGAAAAAGCATACACTGGTTATAGTGTACTATTCGAAAAATAAGCTATCCAGTGGGTCACGTTTAGTCTAAATTATGATACGTACTGTCCACACACACACACACGCACACACACGCAAACCACAAAGTATTGTGACCGTTATGATAATAAAGCCAAAACATTTTGTATAACTGAAGATCTGCTTCCACCTGCTTTTTATTATGTCCAAGGATATAAAGCAGCTACTACGTTCATATTCTATACTCGTACAATACATGAAATAGTACACATTTGTTTGAACCAATGAAAACATAAATTTTATTTAGGGTTCATAAAAGATAAACAATTACTATAAAACTATGAGGTTGTCAAAGATTATCATCTGTCATGGAAAGTGTGGTCTATTTGACCACAACTATGTACAGTACTGTACCCAGGGGCACCATGAGCAGTGGAGGGTCGGATGTGGAGAAAGTGATGACGATTCCATGCACCCATGACTGACAGGGGCCAAGGAAAATGTAAATTTGAAAGTGCAATTATTTTTTGGGGTGGGTGGGCCCAAATCGGGTGGGTGCCCCCACCCCCAAATCCCTGGTGGCACCCCAGATAACAAAAGTAAGAGCATGACCACAGAGCATCCCAAGTACCCCGTTTGCAAAACATGTGCTCAGCTCTGTGATCCTTGAACAGACTCAATGGAGGATCTCATTTACAGGAAGATGAGGTAAACAAATGGAAAGAAAAATCCAAACCACAATAATTATTTACTGACATTCGGAATGAATGTTTCCAATGTATGAAGGGATGTTTACACCAATGATTTGCATAACAGGCCAGTAGACATTGCACAGTTCCTTCCTATTCTGTTGCTAAATATTTAGCTCAAAATGGAAGGAGGCAATATACAGGAGGCAATATACAAATCTACAGTATTTTTTTAAGATTTGTACTAAATATTTTGCGTGCCAGTGTCGATCTTACAACATTTATATCATGTACTCTTTATTCGTGTTGAGTTTGAACTAGAGCCGCATATATGTATTGTAATATATAATTTACGTGTGAGATGTCATACTGATATATAATATAGATTAAGACTGCAGGCAGCACTCGAGGATTTCAATGTCAAACACCAATTTGTGTGACAACATTATCAGGTTGTGTTGTGTTTTCTCAAATAAAGAGTTTGTGTTTTAAGTGCCGTATTCTTTTTTGGGATGAAAAGTGTTATTGCGGGATTTTAAGCTCTCGAGGAAATTTGGCCTGTTATATTTTTTCACAGTGCTTTTTGTCATTCCCACGAGTGAGTGGTTTAATCATTCTTCTGTTAGGAACAAGCTCCCTTTGCTCCTTTTACAGAGGCTACAGTGTGACAGAGCGCAATAATCACTTAGGCATGCAGTCCTGCCATGTCATTTACACTGACCAAAGTTCCCCTCAATCTTTGCTTTACAAGGTTTAGAGGTCTGCTTTAAATTAAACACACACATGGGCCCTCTAATTATTTAAAGTGTTTTGGAGGAAGAACCTGCCCATTGGTTATGTATAGGACGAGCAGAGATGGAAGGGTGTAGAACAGTGGGCCTTAAAATTTTTTTTTTTTCCATTTTCACTTTTTCCATTACTCTTCTCCAGTCTATTGAAAACAGCAATTTACAGTACATAGTTATAACACTGAGGACACTTTTATAGGCATATGGAACTAAAAACGTTTCATTACATAAAATGCTCAAATGTTAATACTTCACTCAAGATATAATTTGAGGTCACGTTACAAAGCACATAGTGGGTCACGGTGTAATAATAACACAATACCTTTCGTTACATATATAGTAAATGTATGTTTAGTTTTAACGGGATGTGATAAAATATTTGACACGCACACACATATAGATATATTTATCCATCCATCCATCCATCCGACACACTTTTTTAATGTACATTCTTTACCATTTTATTGGATACATAAGTGTGCAATAGTGAGGACATCAATTATTAGCCTTTTGATTGCATAAAACTGCCTATTACATTATGTGTTGTTGTTATGTGTCATAACTTCATATTAAACTAATTATTAAACTATGTTACTTTTGTTGTCACAAAGGTGACTGAGTTGGAAAAAATAAGCCTTTGAATATGTAGTAAAATAGTGATGGCACGCAGTGCTATTTTGTTTTGTCATCCAGTTTATTGTTGTGAGACAATTACACACCCTTTGTCGATTGAAACGTGTTAATATGACCAAAGTGCCCAGTTAGACAAGATATCAAGGGGAAAGGCTGAGTGGATACAAGGTTTGAGGACGCATGGGCGCTCTGGTTATGTCATATTGCAGTGCCTCCTCCTGCGACCTTTCGCCTACTTTTTCTTTCACACTGACAACCGACATTTGTGTTGACGGACGCCGAGCCACGAGGATCGAGGGAATCTAAATACAGGTAGCCAAACCACCGTGTTGACTGTCTTTTCACGGCGTTAGAGTACAATTGATAAAAACAAAAACAACAACAAACAAGTAGCAGTGAACGTGGCGTGAAGACCCGACGAGCAGTCGATGACATCATAATAGCTAGCTAACAAGCAACCGGCATAACTTGCACTTTTTCGATAAAACTTCATGTTTATGTCGAAGTTTATGGTCTTTGTTGCACACGTTAAGAGACATCACATGGACGTTACTTCGGGGTAATGACAATGTACACGTTGTTCACAAACGGTTTTCTCCCGACGTTTAGTGTAAGTATTTGCAAATCAAATCCACCCGCTTAGAGTGATGTCACGTCTCGTTAAAGGACACAGGAGCTGCTTAAATTCTATTGCACATTGGCGAGCCCTCTTAAAATTGAACGGCTTGAATTGATATGTGTGTCTGATATTTGCAATTCAGTTTTGCCTAGTCAAAAAGAACATTTCAGATATCCACAATGAAATGTCATTTCAGATATCTGCTCTGTGTCATCTCACCGAGGACACATTGTGTCACTTTTGCCATTCATGTGTAGGGGTCTGTCATTACAGATCTACAGTTGCATGTATCTGCTGTCAGAGGTGTCAAACTAATTTTCATCGCAGGCCACATCGTAGTTATGGTTTTCCTCAAAGGGCTGTTATCTGTAATATATGTGGTGAGGTGTGGACTCAAGTCACATGACTTGGACTCGAGTCAGGCTCGAGTTATGAATTTTATTACTTTAGACTTGACAATATGTTAAAAGACTTGCAACTCGACTTGGACTTGAACAGTAATGACTCGTGACTTCACTTGGACGTTTGAACCCAGGACTTGAAAAGACCAAAGCACTGAGAAACCAAAACTTTGCAGCTTTCGCTTGCTATAGCTATATGTGGAAATTATCCATCCATCCATCCATTTTCTGAGCCGCTTCTCCTCACTATGGTCGCGGGTGTGCTGGAGCCTATCCCAGCTGTCATCAGGCAGGAGGCGGGGTATACCCTGAACTGGTTGCCAGCCAATCGCAGGGCACATAGAAACAAACAACCATCCGCACTCACATTCACACCTACGGGCAATTTAGAGTCTCCAATGAATGCATGTTTTTGGGATGTGGGAGGAAACCGGAGTGCCCGGAGAAAACCCACGCAGGCAGGGGGAGAACATGCAAACTCCACACAGGCGGGGCCGGTGATTGAACCCGGGTCCTCAGAACTGTGAGGCTGACGCTCTAACCAGTCAGCTCCGTGCCGCTTATGTGGAAATTACTGTTTTATTAAAAAATATATAAAAAATATTAGCCTTTACACCGGCCAATAATTCGCATTTTATGCTGATCGGCTTTAATGTAAAAATTTGCCGTCATTGATCGGCTCCGCAAAAGACATTTACTCCACGTCGCCGTCGTGTACAGTATATTCAAATCCAAAAGCTAGTTTATTTTTAGCTTTATTGCACGTCTTTTGACATAGTACTGTAAATATCTGACCACCAATAAAGTTATTTAAAAAAAAAAACATCGACGGTGTGGGACAGACAACACGTAATGCTCGGATCAGACTACAAGACAAATTTGGTCTTTCACGATTACACTATGTCAGACTACTGCAATAAAATCTTGTATTCCGAAACCACCGCATCCCATCTTTTACAATCACTGGGCTTTATCTTGTCAACTCAAACGCGACCGGATACACTCGTTACCATGGCAACAACAACACTAATGGATCACGCCGTGTGTTTGTAAGAACAAAATGGGGAAAACGTGTGTTGGTGGTCTCCGGGGCTCGGGAGAGGATTTTCATTCAAGGATTGCTTGAGGTATGTTCACGTACTTTTAATACGATACAGCTTGCAAGGAGGTAACAAAATGTTATGTAGCCTAGCAAGCTAGTGCTAGCACTAATTGTTGTAAGCGAACATGCAAGCGTTCTGTCTAATCATGCTCTAAAGTTTTGGTGTTTGTGAAGTAATTTAATTACAATAAAGTAATTCAATTACAGTGAGCACCCATTATTTCTGTCATGTTGTAATGTTGGTTTGACCTGACTGATTAGAATACATGATATGACTAGAGGAGTGATTTCCAACCTTTATGGAGCCAAGGCACATGTTACAATTGAAAAATCTCACTGCACACCAACAAACAAAAATGTCACAAAAAGTGGATACATTAATTACTGTATGTACTTCCTGCAATCTAATAGAAGAGCCTTGATTTGTTCTGTCTGTCACTATGCCTCACTGGCATAAAAAAATGAACAAAGATACATTATTTATTGGAAGTATAATTTTTGAGCAATTAAGTACACAAGTATATACAGTAAATGAACAAGTCATTTAAATAGACACATAGCTCCATCTTGTGATCGGATCAGTGATCGTTTTTCAAACTCGCTGATCGGGCACAAAAATCCTGATTATGTAAAGCTAAAAAAGATGTTAAGTGACCACATAATGCTGAAGGTCTTAATGACTATATATTAGGTTGAAGATTCCCACACCATCACTGCTAACGTGAAGTTAGCGCTTCTTATCTTAAAACAGTTAATGCCCTGCTGGACACACTCTGGTAGAAGAATTGACCAAGAGGTCATTCTTTCACACACTACCTAAAGTAATGGTTTCATAAAAAAAAAAAAGAAAAAAAAACAGTACACCATAAATCAGCAATAAATGTGACAGCTAAATAAGGTACAGTATACATTTAAAAAACCACTGTTAACATACATAGAAACGACAATGGCATTTAACGTAACAATAAGGACGTTAATTATTGCAACAAAAAAAATCCGCATTGCATTGTGCTCACGTAGGCTTGTTTTCGTTAGCATTAGCAGCTAGCTTTGTGAGCGATCACGCAAATAGTTACATGGCGGGCCGGCAGTGCACTGTCTAGGCTTCCTGTACATTACAGTCTGGTTTAGTCAGTGTCTTATTTTCAAGAATCAGTCTTGTACTGTGTTTCTTTTTTTTATTCGCTTTATTTACCTTTATCGATCAGCACACAGCTAGCATCTATTCGACATGAAACTACATTGTTCTTCGTGTCCTTTTCTTCGCCTCTTTTTGACAAAATATTTTTCCAGTACCACCGAGTGTTCCGATTGAGATACCACAGTTGGATAAAATTGTACCTTTATAACAAGATGACAAACTTGTGTTCCTCTTTTTTTTAAATTAATGCCTTATGTTTTTGATACTCACACAAAATGCCAAGTTTAAACTGAAATGTATTTACACGTGATCTAATGCCTATTCTAGCTAGACCATCAACAGGGTTTTCCATTGACTGTTAGCATTAAGATGGTGTGTCAGTTTAAAGCACGCTCAGGGAGGCCAGACACTGTGTTTCTGTGTGTGTGTGTCATGCACGCACACACAAACACACAGAGTGCGTGTCTCGTTCAGTCACTTATATTATAAAAATATATGTAAAAATATAAAAATACCCCCAAAAGTTACATTGTTTAGTATAAAACGAAGCTATTACTGTTCCATTTGGCAAGATCTTAGTACATTGTGATTATTTTGTCACGTTATGACATTTAAAATGTAAGAAAACTAATCAAACTGATCTTTTTTACCCAATCTCGATCAGCTCAAAATCATGTGACTGACCCCGATTTTCGATCACGTGATCGGATCGGGACATCCCTAGTTTACATCAATTTGAATTCATTCCTCTCTCCGTTTCCCAAAGTAGAAACAGTTTGACTCCACATTAGTAGTTAAGAGTAATAACTAGATTAAATATAATTACATTGAAGGGGATTTTTTTTCCTGTGTTTTTTGTGTCACCCCCTTGGAGATAATGGCACCCTTGGCATTTGTCTATACCTGTATTACCTAACCAGCCCTGATTTAAAATATATAAACTAAGCATTCACATTTAATACTTGATTGGCTTTCCACAATAACTACCAATATGAGTGGGAACCTTTTTTAGAGCCTAATGGATGTTTTAAAACTATATGGCCGTGTTTCAACACGTTTTCAATTATAGTTTAAGATCGAATGACAGATAGCTATTTTGTTCAGATAGTGGACAATTTTTATATTACAATTGTAGTGACCAAAATATTTTTTTTTATCAATATTCCTACAATAAATTTAAACAAAATAAATAACAGATAAACACACCCCAAAAACATTGCAACATGTTTCATTTTTAATACAAAGAATCTAAAAAACATGCCTATGCACCTTTTGCACATTAAAAATCTTAAGGAGGAGCAACCGAAATTAATTTTCAGTGAGGTGAGAACCCACAAAATGTAATCTAAGTGACTACCACGACAGCGATGTATTTAACTTGCCTTGGTGAGCAGTTTTATGCGGTGATCACAAGGATGAGTCAAAAGATAATACTGTGAAATTATCATCATTGTTGACTGATCGTGAAGGTAATGTACATACACAAAGAGGGCCCCAGTTTAAAACTGTCTTTTGTCTGGCCCCACTGACATCAAAACTAACAGACAAAACAAAACAAATTTTTTTTAAAACAATTGCTGTGCAAACTGTCTCTTTTTCTTGCTGTTTACATATTGTATCACTCCACAGTTGGTGATCCTGTGTCATTTGGAAGGGACGCCTGGAAAAATGTTGAGTACCTTGGCTCGTTTTGCCCGACCTGCTCTGCAGAGATGCACCTCTTCCCTGGCCTGTCAGACTGTGATGTTAAGTCGTAGACCAGACAGATTTTCACATCCATTACCTGCTTATCAAACATTCGTGCAGCTTCGCAAACAGCAGACTTTGGGTTCGGCCTCCCTCTCTGTGGCCAACCAGTCCGTGAGGCATGCCCGGGCACTGGATGAAGAGCGGCTGGTGGAGGTTGAGTGGGAAGATGGCGGGCAGAGCCTGTATCCCTTCACGTGGCTGAGAGACAACTGCCAGTGCTCACTCTGTACACTGCAATCAGCTCAGGCCCGTAAACTGCTGATGTCCGATCTGGACATCCACACAGGCATTAATATTGTGGAGGTTACCAATAATGGGAAGGTAGGCCAACCAAGTACTATTACTAGGTATGTCCCAATCACATTTTTTTGCACCCGAGTCCGAGTCTTTAATTATAAGTATCTACCGATACAGAGTCCGAGGCGATACATATAACTACCAAAACTCAACTTCTAATATTTAAAAGAACAACCAAAAAAGAAGCAAAATAATCTAAAAAAAATTAAGAATAAAAAAAACTACTGTATATATATTTAGCAAATAGAAATCATTTTGGGAATCCTAATTGACCTAAAGCAGGAAAATTTCAGTATGATTTCATGTCAGGCAGTCAGGGGAGGAAATGGCCCGGCTGTACCATGTGACCGCTTCAGAATTTGGCGCAATGTGTCTTTGACACAGCAATATAGACCCCGTCAAGCAGCTCCATGAAAATGTGGGTTTATGCCATTCTCCAAAGTGGACAAACATTACAGTAGCTGCCATACTGGTACATCTCAATAAATTATAATAGTATCAAAAGCAATTTAGTTAAGTAGTTCAATTAAAAAAGTGAAACATATCGAGATGCACCACACACAGTGAAATATTTCATGATTTTTTTTTATATGTATAATTTTGATGATTATAGCTTACAGCAAATGACAACTCCAAATTCACCATCTCCAGAAACTACAATATAACGTAACAAACTATTATGAAATAATGGAATTTATTTTTAATGTACAATTTAGGCAAGTATTTTCCCTCTGAAAAGTATTTTTCCAAGTGTTTAATGAATCTCTATGTATGACTACTGAAATCAATTGAGTTTTCTACCATATTCAAATGTTTTAGATCTACCTTTATATGATTACTACCATTTTGGAAAGTTACGGACACAGAATACGTTCAAACAGTATTTTATTATTTCATGACGAAACAATATTTGATGGCACGGTGACCCACTGGTTAGAGCGTCTGCCTCACAGTTCTGAAGACCGGGGTTCAATCCCTGCCTGTGTGGAGTTTGCATGTTATCCCCGTGCCTGCGTGGGTTTTCTCCAGGCACTCTGGTTTCCTCCCACATCCCAAAAACATGCATGGTAGGTTCATTGAAGACTCTACAAGAACATCGGAAAGCAGGAAGATTGGGCGACTGTTTAATGTGGACGCGCCGTTTAAAAAAAAATAATTAAAAAAATTCAGAACGCGTGCTGGCAGCAGTTTTTGCTTGCGTCATGACAACATCCTTTTTCGGACGTTTTATTTCAGTCTTTCGGTATGAAACCAAAAATGCACTTTTAGACCATTTTTGGTGGAAAATTCAGTGCATCAGTACATGCTATGCAATGTTGGGTGGAGCCTCTATACGAAATACTACATTTAAAAATTTGTAATTACTACGGGGTAAAAATGAACACTTAATTTTAAAATCTTTGGATGGTGTATCTTGATATTTGTGCAAGTGCATGGCTTGCTGCCGTGTTTGCCAATTTGGCAGACATGTCTGCGCCAAGATGGGCGTACTGGCACAACAAGGGTGTGTCCTTCGATATCCGCCCAGCGCATATGAAAATTTAGTGACTGAAAGTCGGTCTAAAATTACGCCTGCTCAGACCAGGGCTAACTTTTGGTGCAAGGTAGACCGCTGATCTGGCACGATTTTGGTGAATTTGATCAAGGTGCAGGCAGACAGATACGCAACCTCCCTGGACATGTGTTGGTGGATCAAACATATTTCATTTAGTATATGAACAGCAGACATCGAACCCTCTGTGCAGTACTGTAACTATCTGATGGCAATAAATTTTTTTCAATCTTGTCGTTGAAAAAACACGTTGTCGGTGTGGGACTATTTAGCGGTCTCTCAGACAAACAACACGTAAGTTATTTCCAGTCTGTGCACAACAGAAGTACGTCGTGGGGAACATCATCTAAATGCTTCAACACAACAAATTTGACCGAGCACCTGAAGAATGTACACCGGGAGCATACCACGTTCAAGCAACGCAGCGTGGACTCGAACTCTGGACAACACCCGTCCATATAGATGGGACAGTGAGAAAGTTAGAGTAAGCATGTCACTAACAGTATTTATTAAATAATTTAATTGCAATAAAGTAATTTAATTACAGTAAGTTAGCACCCATTATTTCTGTCAGTTGTAATGTTGAATTTAATTTATTTACTTATGTCAGTGACTTGTTCATTTACTTTATTTACTTATGTCAGTGGCCAATCCTTGAATGCCCTCTAGCGGTCATTGTTTTAAACGCTAAGAGGATAATTTGAGCTGGGAGGGCAGAAAATGGATGGATATACAAATATATACAATAAATGAACAAGTCATGTAAATAGACACATTGATCCATCTTGTGATCGGATCGGTGATCGGTTATCGTTTTTTTAAAACTTGCTGATCGGTGATTGGCCCCAAAAATCCTGATCGTGTAAAGCCTAATTATTATCATCATTATATTTTTGATTTGTGAAAGGTTAGCACGTCTGCCTCTCAGTTCTGAGGACCCGGGTTAAAATCTGGCCTCGCCTGTGTGGAGTTTGCATGTTTTCCACGTGCCTGCGTGGGTTTTCTCCGAGTACTCTGATTTCCTCCCACATCCCAAAAAAATGCATGGTGGGTTAATTGAAGACTAGGTGTGAATGTGAGTGTGAATTGTATGTTTCCCTTGCCTCTGCCCAGTGAATAATATTCATCACCAAAGATCAAGTAAAAACTGTGAATTTGAGAAATGTTTCCTATTGCCTGGGCTAGATAGTCCTTAAGATATGTCTTGAGGATTATTATTATTAATCATCTCATTGCTTCCACTGTCTTTGATCAGAATGTTAATCAACATTTAATATACTTTACCATTTCAACCACTTTAATACTCACATCTTAGCTATGAAAAGCATCAGTCGTGTCACTTTCCACTTCCATCGCCACTGCCAGCAGTGCTACTGCTGGCAATGGCGTCTTGACTCTTCCTGCTGTAGCTGTCGGTTAAGCACATTTTTCAGAGAGAAAAATGTTGAAACCTTTTGTAGTTTTGATTAAAACTGTTTGCTTCCCTCGCCCCTTCATCTCATTTCCGCTCCACTAGTGTAACTCTGCTTCATACTCACAACCGTGCCAGCACGTTTATTTTCCTGCCATCCTCTGAACAAGTCCTCACATGCGCAGTAAGAAGATGGAGTAGTCCATTGCCAAATGGTAATGTCTTCCAAAAGGAAGGGGAAGCATTGAAATGATCATGGTTGATTAAGCATTTGAATGTGTTTACGTGTCAGCACTTAAATTAGGAATAAAAAAAGTTACTAAAAATCAAACAAAACCTTATGAAAGTTTTCATGAGATGTTTGGGGACCCTGAGACGATTGCCTGAGGTTGCCTAATGGTGGCGACCAGTCTAAATGTCTCCCACCTTTCACTAGAAGTCAATTGGGAAAGGCTCCAGTTACCCGGAACACTTAATGAGTATCAAAAATTAGTGGTTGTGAATTTTTGTCTTGTAAACTTTGTTTGGTTCCTCAACAGTTGTCCATTGTGTGGCCTGACCAGCACACGAGTGTGTTTGACGCAGAGTGGCTAAAGAAACGCAGCTTCTCTCATGAGGCCAGACAAGCCATGCAAGAAGAGCTTTTCCTCAATGGTGAGTTAGTATTTTATATATTTTATTTACATTTTAAGGCTTGTATTTTACTATTTTTTAATTACTTAAGTAACATGACAAGAGGAAGAATAAGAAGAATCGAGGTTTGCGGCTGTCTTTGTCTGATTCCTGTTGTCTCACAAAGGTTAAGTAGTGTCGAGACAAGATTTCCCAAAAATGACAGTCCGTCAGAATGCTAAGTGTGGTTGGAATGGCCACTTTGACCTGAGTACAACTATACTCAGAAACTCTGGTCAAAAAAACACCTTCAATTTAGAATAAAACAGTATTATTTCATTATTTCTCAAATGCAGCCCTATGGAGGGCACAAGTCAGTGCAAACTGTAGGCCGGTCCCAAGCCCGGATAAATGCAGAGGGTTGCGTCAGGAAGGGCATCCGGCTTAAAACCTTGCCAAACAAATATGAGCGTTCATCCAAAGAATTCCATACCGGATCGGTCGTGGCCCGGGTTAACAACGTCCGCCACCGGCGCCGTCAACCTGCAGGGCGCTGTTGGAAATTCAGCTACTGTGGGTCGAAGTCAAAGAAGAAGAAGAGGTGGAAAGCGGGTTCTTCGGCAGAAAGAGAAGAGGAAAACACAGAGCCTAGAACTGAATGTGGGGACTTTGAATGTTGGGACTATGACAGGAAAATCTCGGGAGTTGGTTGACATGATGATTAGGAGAAAGGTTGATATATTGTGTGTCCAGGAGACCAGGTGGAAAGGCAGTAAGGCTAGAAGTTTAGGGGCAGGGTTTAAATTATTTTACCATGGTGTAGATGGGAAGAGAAATGGAGTCGGGGTTATTTTAAAAGAAGAGTTGGCTAAGAATGTCTTGGAGGTGAAAAGAGTATCAGATCGAGTGATGAGGCTGAAATTTGAAATTGAGGGTGTTATGTGTAATGTGATTAGTGGCTATGCCCCACAGGTAGGATGTGACCTAGAGGTGAAAGAGAAATTCTGGAAGGAGCTAGATGATGTAGTTCTGAGCATCCCAGACAGAGAGAGAGTCGTAATTGGTGCAGATTGTAATGGACATGTTGGTGAAGGTAATAGGGGTGATGAAGAAGTGATGGGTAAGTACGGCATCCAGGAAAGGAACTTGGAGGGACAGATGGTGGTAGACTTTGCAACAAGGATGCAAATGGCTGTAGTGAACACTTTTTTCCAGAAGAGGCACGAACATAGGGTGACCTACAAGAGCGGAGGTAGAAGCACACAGGTGGATTACATCTTGTGCAGACGATGTAATCTGAAGGAGGTTACCAACTGTAAGGTAGTGGTAGGGGAGAGTGTGGCTAGACAGCATAGGATGGTGGTGTGTAAGATGACTCTGATGGTGGGGAGGAAAATTAGGAAGACAAAGGCAGAGAAGAGAACCATGTGGTGGAAGCTGAGACAGGACGAGTGTTGTGCAGCTTTTCGGGAAGAGGTGATACAGGCTCTCGGTGGACGGGAAGAGCTTCCAGAAGACTGGACCACTGCAGCTAAGGTGATCAGAGAAGCAGGCAGGAGAGTACTTGGTGTATCTTCTGGCAGGAAAGGAGAGAAGGAGACTTGGTGGTGGAACCTCACAGTACAGGAAATCATACAAGGAAAACGGTTAGCTAAGAAGAAGTGGGACACTGAGAGGACCGAGAGGCGAAAGGAATACATTGAGATGCGACACAGGGCAAAGGTAGAGGTGGCAAAGGCAAAACAAGAGGCATATGATGACATGTATGGCAGGTTGGACGCTAAAGAAGGAGAAAAGGATCTATACAGGCTGGCCAGACAGAGGGATAGAGATGGGAAGGATGTGCAGCAGGTTAGGGTGATTAAGGATAGAGATGGAAATATGTTGACTGGTACTAGCAGTGTGCTAGGTAGATGGAAAGAATACTTCGAGGAGTTGATGAATGAGGAAAATGATAGAGAAGGGAGAGTAGAAGAGGCAAGTGTGGTGGAGCAGGAAGTGGCAATGATTAGTAAGGGGGAAGTTAGAAAGGCATTAAAGAGAATGAAAAATGGAAAGGCAGTTGGTCCTGATGACATTCCTGTGGAGGTATGGAAGCATCTAGGAGAGGTGGCTGTGGAGTTTTTGACCAGCTTGTTCAATAGAATTCTAGTGCGTGAGAAGATGCCTGAGGAATGGAGGAAAAGTGTACTGGTGCCCATTTTTAAGAACAAAGGTGATGTGCAGAGCTGTGGCAACTATAGAGGAATAAAGTTGATGAGCCACACAATGAAGTTATGGGAAAGAGTAGTGGAGGCTAGACTCAGGACAGAAGTGAGTATTTGCGAGCAACAGTATGGTTTCATGCCTAGAAAGAGTACCACAGATGCATTATTTGCCTTGAGGATGTTGATGGAAAAGTACAGAGAAGGTCAGAAGGAGCTACATTGTGTCTTTGTAGATCTAGAGAAAGCCTATGACAGAGTACCCAGAGAGGAACTGTGGTACTGCATGCGGAAGTCTGGAGTGGCAGAGAAGTATGTTAGAATAATACAGGACATGTACGAGGGCAGCAGAACAGCGGTGAGGTGTGCTGTCGGTGTGACAGAAGAATTTAAGGTGGACGTGGGACTGCATCAGGGATCAGCCCTGAGCCCCTTCCTTTTTGCAGTGGTGATGGATAGGCTGACAGATGAGGTTAGACTGGAATCCCCGTGGACCATGATGTTTGCAGATGACATTGTGATCTGCAGTGAAAGCAGGGAGCAGCTGGAGGAACAGTTAGAAAGATGGAGGCATGCACTGGAAAGAAGAGGAATGAAGATTAGCCGAAGTAAAACAGAATATATGTGCATGAATGAGAGGGGTGGTGGGAGAAGAATGAGGCTACAGGGAGAAGAGATAGCAAGGGTAGAGGACTTTAAATACTTGGGGTCAACCGTCCAGAGCAATGGTGAGTTTGGTCAGGAAGTGAAGAAACGGGTCCAAGCAGGTTGGAACGGGTGGAGGAAGGTGTCAGGTGTGTTATGTGACAGAAGAGTCTCTGCTAGGATGAAGGGCAAAGTTTATAAAACAGTGGTGAGGCCAGCCATGATGTATGGATTAGAGACAGTGGCACTGAAGAGAAAACAGGAAGCAGAGCTGGAGGTGGCGGAAATGAAGATGTTGAGGTTCGCTCTCGGAGTGACCAGGTTGGATAAAATTAGAAATGAGCTCATCAGAGGGACAGCCAAGGTTCGATGTTTTGGAGACAAAGTTAGAGAGAGCAGACTTCAATGGTTTGGAGCACGTCCAGAGGAGAGAGAGTGAGTATATTGGTAGAAGGATGATGAGGATGGAGCTGCCAGGCAAGAGAGCTAGAGGAAGACCAAAGAGAAGGTTGATGGATGTCGTGAGGGAAGACATGATGGCAGTTGGTGTTCGAGAGGAGGATGCAGGAGATAGGCTCTCATGGAAAAGGATGACGCGCTGTGGCGACCCCTAACGGGACAAGCCGAAAGGAAAAGAAGAAGATTTCATTATTTCTCAACATCTCCTTGACCGTTTTGTTTTGTCTTCTACTCAGGGAATCCCTTGTCCAATGACAAGTTTCAGTTAAAATTATCCACCAATAAGCTCTTCAGGGCGGAAATACCAAGGGGTTCTTAAAGTTGACATGTAAAAATTACCATAATGTTTCAAACGGCGCCACCTGCCCTAAAAACTCAAATAGCACAAATGGTACATTATTTGTGAGGACTGTCGGCAGTAGAATAGGTCACATACTTTAGTAATAGTTTCATTATGGATTTATTTTTCATAGATGATTTTAGAGGCATCTGAACTGCTCATTCCATGTCTTTTAGAAAATTCCACAAAGATGGCGGCCATTTGTCACATTGCTAGATTAAGTCACTTGTTGTTATGTGTTCATGACAAGCTGAAAGAATTGTGAAAGCAAATATGAATCAGAGTTTGTGATTTTTTTTTCCTGGACAGTTAATGCCACTGTTATCACCTAAATGATTTGACTGATTTTCCACAACTTACTAGCGCTAATTCAGTAAAATCAGCATTTACTGGTTGACAACAAAATCATTGGTTATACAGAAGCAAAATAGTGGTAGTGTCTGAAAATTGACCTAAAAGGATGGAACAAATAACCTCTCATTTTGTTACTTTCGAACCTAATAGATTGTTTAAGAAGCAACACATTCTAAATTCTTCAAATTAAACAAGGAGAAGTGATTTAGTTTTGGACTTTGTTTATATTGGTCCAATCAGCTCCACAGTGTGCCAGACATGAAAAGAGAAAGTTCAGCTGCGGAACAAAGTCTTGCACTTAAGTGGAGCGGGGGTGGACTCTAGTTGGATTGTGTGCTCTACCTTAGGTCCTGAAGGACCTACAGGGCTGAGTGGTTCCTGCTGTACCTGTTCCAGACTGAATACTGGCGCAAGTGCGTTTGTGGATTTATGTGTTTCCCCAACACAAACCGCCCTCATTGACGCCGCTGAACAGGCTATATTTTCATTGCAGTTTTGTGTTTGTGAGCCTGATTATGGAAAAACTACTTTGGAGACCACAGACTGCATTTTTGTCTTTTGGGTGGGGTGGGGTTCTATAGCTACACGTGTGTGGTGCAAGAGTTGAACTACTATGGTCTTCAAAGATGTTGCTTGGCTCAAAGAGCCAGATGCAGTGCAAAATGACACACTCACGCTTTTGAGGTTTAATTATTTCATTCTCTGAGCCATTCAAATTCCTTCCACTGGAAAAAAAGTGGGAAAGATTGACAAATTAATGATAAACATCTTTTTCCAAGTGTTTTTCTCATAATCTCACAAATGTGTTATTCATAGTTGGACTTATTTCCCCACTCATACAGTGAACCCAGGCAAGCACGCTCCTGTTCAAAATATTCTTTAAAGCAGATGGACTCACTGGAAAGGCCACTGTGAGGTCAATATGATAACTTGCCTTCTAGGGATTGTTTTCAGCAAGCACTATACATAATTCTTTATGTCTGGGAGGGTGTTTTACTATTCTGCTTCTGCTTTTTCTGTGGCTACACAGACTGCAGTACGTGGTTGGCCACTATTAACTATTATTGGCAGGACATGAAAATGTTATCATCCATAAAAACCCAAGTTATTTTATTTTCATAGGCCCAAATTGGACTCTGATATGACTTAAAGACTCTCCAAAGTGAATTCAAAGATTTGTTTCTACATACATGACATAATGTATGTTCAAAAATAATTGCTGAAAACGTGCGAAGACGGAACAATTTAGTACTGAACTGTGGAGATGTACTGTAGTGTTATACTCTCTTTCACCATTTCAGGTGTCTATTTTTTTGGGTATGAATGAGTCGATCCTCCTCCACTATATACATGTGTTCCAAATTATTACACAAATTATATTTTTGTCTTATTTTCCTAAATAGTCAATGCAAATAACAGAATACGTTTCAAGTCATCAACCGTTAAGGCTTCTTTATACTGTACCCTGTCACGGCGGCTATCCCGTACGCAGTTTGCCTTTATACTCGAGTGCAACCCACGCATGCTGTTTTGAAAATGTGCTTGCAGTTCTCCTCCAAGTCGGGGGTGTCGCTACGGCTGGTGTTGGCGAGGACACCATAGGGTGGAGTTTCCTCTGCATTTTATGGTCAATTCCGGTAGCCGTTTTTACTTTCCAGAACAAGGACCAAAGCAACAACATTGGCGACCGTGGAACAGTGCCTGGTAGAACTAATGGACCAAGATGACCACATGATATGTTTAATTATATTGCAAAATCTATTAAGAAGGCGGCAGCGTAGGTGTTTTGTATTTTAAAGATGGCTGTATTGAGGAACCCAGGGGAAAGCTGAGTACGTCATCACAGCATGTGACTAAAACGGACCAATCACGAGAGATGATCTCCGTGGCATTCTGCGCGCGTGAACAATTTGTGCTGTGTCCGCGTCATGTGCCGCATAGGAGCCATATGCGTCGGTCACGTGATGCAATGCGGGTGCGGGTGCTGTATAAAGAGGCTTTTAGAGTATAATTCAAGTTTTGTGACAGAAACGTCCCAATGATGACAGTATTTTTTTCAAAATTAAAAAAACCTAAAATGCACTTTACCAAATTGTTACGCACATCTAGGGATGGGAATGCAAAAACAAGAACCTGTGAGAACTGGTTTCAAAGTTAACAATTTCATGGAACTGTTTGGTGGATTTTTGCTGAATACATCACTTTCACAATTCTGAGTAAGGGTGCCAGATTGCTACCAAAAGCCGCAGTAAACACACGACTAAAAATGACACAATTTTAACTGCATTCACTCTCTTGTACAGTGCAGATGCTTTTTTTGCTGGCTCTGCTTGCTTTGCTTCTGTTTAATTTTTTTCTTGCTGATAAGCTTCTTTTTCTTTAAAAAAAATTAGAAGCAGCGACTCCTGGATATTTTTAAACCAGAGGGACTGTACTTTTTTTTTGTAGTCGGTTTTTGCCATATTCCAATATTTTACGTGAGCGTGGCCTGCTAATTAGCACAAACCTGCTATTAGTAACAAGGCCAGCAATCAAGATGCCTCCCTTTTCCACGGAGGACTATCACAGGACTGCTGCAGAGGATGTCAATCCTGGCAATGAAAATCCACCGTCTTGAAGTGTATGGACAGTTGTACTGGGCTGCGTTGCGGGCTGCTTCAACCCCGAGTGAGCGGCTGTGGATGGTCGCTACAGTGAAAGGCAATGCAAAACATTGACATCAGACTTACAAATAGATTTGAGCCACTTTTACAAGACCCTGGGCAAGAATGATCATCCCCAACCACCACTGAAAGGTATGAAACTAAATCATACAAGAAAAAAATAGCACCCCAAGCGTTAATAATTGCTGATGGAGCTGTCAAGGATGTGAAACGTTTTTGTAGTGAGAAGAACACCAAAGTACTGTGTTTTACCAATGACATGGTGTCTGATATCTCTAAAAAAAACCTGGAGATCACTGATCAACACCCAACTGTGAAATCTGTCATTATAAACACAGGGGCCCTGGATGTTCTCAAGCATCAATCAGAGGTACTGGAGCGAGATCTCGTTGATTTCCTAACAATAGTGCAATGTTTGGATGCTGAGGTTTTGATAAGTGGACCTCTCTCAGTTGATGAACTTTTGGATAATTTCACCTGTAAAATCTCAAATGTCATGAATGCTGTCTGTCCTATTAAAACTAAAACAATCTCGAGAAAAAATACAATCCATCAGGTTAAATATTAGCACAAATCAGCAAAATGATAAAATTATACGACATCTGAAGCCACCCAGGAAAAATTCTATTACCCTGTCGGAATTTCATACAGTTGACCAAAAAACTGTAGAGAAAACGGTTCAGCAGCTGAAACCATCAACGAGCTGTCTTGACTCAATAGCATCTGACTTTTTCAAAGCTATTACAAAGTCTGTGCTAGCTGATTTGCAGCAAATAATCAATTGCTCACTTCAGTCAGGCGAGTTTCCTAAAGCTCTTAAAGTAGCTGCCATTAAGCCTCTGCTAAAAAATAGAACCCTGGACGCTTCCATGTTAGCAAGCTATAGACCCATATCAAATGTCCCTTTCATAGCCAAGATTGTTGAGAAAGTTATTTTTAATCAACTCAGCAATTTCTTGAACTTAAATTGAGTTTCTGACAAATTTCAATCAGGTTCCGAACTCATCACAGTACAGAATCTGCTCTTATCAAAGTGCTAAATGATATAAGGTTGAATACTGACTCGGGAAAGATGTCAATTCTGGTCTTGTTGGACCTCAGTCCGGCTTTTGATACGGTAGATCATAATATACTGCTGAACAGTTTGGAAACATGGGTAGAACTAAATGGAACAGTCCTTAAATGGTTCAGGTCCTACCTGGAGGAAAGGAGCTATTTTTTAACCATTGGAAGTGTTCAATCTCATCGAATGGCAATGACTTGGGGTCCCTCAAATGGTCAGTTCTTGGACCCCTCTTGTTCAGCCTGTATATGCTACCCTTGGGTCAAATTCTTCTTCTTTAAAAACCAAAACACCAAACCTTGGTGTTCTGATAGATTCCGACCTGACTTTCAACAGTCATATCAAATCAATTACTAAAACTGCCTTCTACCATCTGAAGAACATATCCAGAGTGAAGGCTTGCATGTGTCAAGCAGACCAGGAGAAGCTCATCCATGCTTTTATCTCAAGTAGACTTGACTATTGTAATGATCTTCTGACTGGACTCCCCAAAAAGAGCATCAAAACAGCTGCAGCTCATTCAGAATGCTGCAGCTCGGGTTCTGACCAGAACAAAGAGGTCAGAGCATATTACTCCAATTCTAAAGTATTTACACTGGCTTCCAGTCAGCTTTAGAATATATTTTAAAGTTCTGCTACTGGTCTATAAATCACTAAACGGTTTAGGTCCTAAATACGTGAAAGAAATGCTCATGGGATATAAACGCAGCAAGGCTCTGAGATCGACAGACTCAGGTCAAATAGTGGCGCACAGACTCCAAAGCAAACATGGTGAAAAAGCATTTCGCCATTATGCTGCACACAAATGGAATAAGTTGCCAACAGAAGTGACGTCAGCCCCAAGTGTGCATGTTTTTAAGTCCAGGTTAAAAACTCTTCTTTTTTCCCATGCGTTTGAGAGCATTTCCACTTTTAAATTATATTTCTTGCACTCTACGCAGTTTTAATTGTACTTTTATTTTTTCTCTTTGTTTTAAATGTTTATAAGCTGTTTTTTGTCTTTGTTTTTAAATGCTTTTCATCATGTAAAGCACATTGAGTTGTGTAGGAAATGTGCGATATAAATAAATTTGCTTAGCTTTCGCTTTGCTATCAATAACTAAAAACGACTCCACTTAACTATTAAACTGTATAAAATAACGCATTTTAACGCAGTCAAAACGTGATACAGTAATTTTAACTATAGCAATGCATTCTGGGAAACAAGACATGCAAAATTTCCGGGTGCTATGTTAAACTACTCCCTGCCAGGAACAGCGAAGTTTGCCTTTGCCTCGGAGGGGCAGTGTTGTACGATGCATGCATACGCATTTATTGTAATCTAAAAAAAAAAGAGTAGACGAAGAAAGTCGCATTAGAACTAGTGTTGGGCGATATGGCCTAAATTTTATATCACAATTTTTTCCCCTAATGTCGATATGACTTGATAAATGCATAGAACCGGACCGGACCAAATAGATTTACCCACCCACACTTCCTCGATGTGCCGGCTCAGCAACTCCGTACACCAGTTGACTAACATGCATGTGATATGGTCTTCATTCACTAATAAGTGCGATAGAAACACTATAGACTTTAATTACTTGTGGTGGGATCACTAATAACAACACAGGTTATACTAACATATCAACTCACAGGTTCTTACAGATGTTTAGACACTAAAAAAGAATCCCACCGCAGCACTCGACAGTAGCATTGCCTTACTCATTTTCCCACATCCTGTCCTGCCCTTTTCTGTCCTCTCTTATCTGGTTCTCTTGGTTAGTTATTGCATGCCCTCACCGGGTGCCCCCCCTCGATGTACAGAAATGAAAATTCTTGACCGAAACCAAAAAAACTGAAAATGAGAAACCTAAAGCTGAAAACTGAAAGCCCAAACACCGTAAGAAATTATTATGCCAATTATTACTAATCTTGCATTTATGGCTAAGACTCCAGAGTTGCCAACCTATAGAAATTCACTTCCAGAACAATTGTCTGAATTTCCATTTTTGTCTTAATAATTTCAACAACATTACCGCGGGACAGTTATTGCAGTATATTATGTAATAGGGTAAAAATAATTATGCATGCTTTTCAATTGCACAACATAATCATTACTCTATAATTGGAATCATGAATAAATTATGGCTTCAATATTTGTTATTTTAATGTATTTCATAGGGTTTGGCTCTGTTGTAGGTGTTCATTACTTAACTCTTAGGTGGCAGCAATGTACCTAAACATGCTGAGTCTGCCAGAAATCAAGAAGAAGAAGACACGAAGTAGAAACGTGCCATCATGTGGATGGAGTAAAATATGGTGATCTGTAAAAAAAAAAGTGAATAATAAACGAAATACAAGACTGATTCTTGAGAATGCTTCACTTTGCAAACCCAACTGTCCGGAACAGCTAGCTCATTCAGCGACAGCTGGCCCACTGTCAAACTATTTGCGTAATCTCTCACACAACGATGCTAGCTAGTACCCGCTAATGCTAATGTAAACAAAACCAGGGAACACTTTCTATCTCGTCCGTGATCTTCAAACTACTATCTTATCATCTTCCCATCCTGTTTACGGAGCGAACACAGTAAAGTAAGTAAAATTGGATCATCGATTTTAATTTCCATACTTTTCGTTCTAAATTATCTCTCTTCAGAAAGGCCTGATGTCTTGAGAGAACTTCTAATGACCCCCGTCTGGAGAGAACAATTTAAAATGTTTAGAACATTCTCAGCCAGAAAGTCACAAATGGATTTTTTTTTTTAAATGGTGTGGGAATGTCATAAAGGTACTAGCATCAACCAGGAGAAAACTGTCCCATGTTTTGTCACATGTACAAGCAAAGGTTCAGTTATAGTGCTGTGAAAAAGTATTTGCCCTTTTTCTTCCTGATTTCTGAATTTTTAATTTTTTTTTGCAGAGTTATCACAAGTAAATTTTTTAGATTATCAAAGCAATTTTAATTTATGACAAAGAAAATCCAGGCCAATATAAAATGCAGTTTCTGAATGATGATTTTATTTATTAAGGAGAAACAAATTCCAAAACTATCTTGGCCCTATGTGGAAAAAGTAATTACCCCCTGAACCTAATAACTGGATGTGCCGTCTTTGGCAGCAATAACTGCAATCAAGTGTTTTTCATCACTGTGGAATTTTGGCCTACTCTTCTTCACATAATTGTTTTAATTGAGTCATATTGGAGGGTTTTCGAGCATAAACTGTCCATTTAATGTCATACCACAGCATTGCAATTGGATTGAATTCCAGACTGGGACATGGCTACTCATTAATTTTGGTTTTTAAGCAATTCAGAGGTGGATTTGCTGGTATGTATGTTTTGGGTCGCTGTCCTTCCATGTAACCCAAGAGCGCTTGAGCTTGAGGGCACAAACTGATGACCAGAAGTTACAGAGCAGGATTTTCAAGTAGACAGCAGATTTCTTTGTTCTACTAATCACCGCAAGTTGCCCATATCCTGAAAATGCAAAACAACACCAGACCATCACAGTTTCACAACCATGTTTGATTGTTGGCATGATGACCTTTTTAATCAAAATCCGTGTTATTTTAATGCCAGATGTAAGGAAAGTGTTGTTGTTTTTGGAAGAATATTTTTCCAAGTCCACAGAATATTTTTTCCAAGTCCACAGAATATTTTTCCAAGTCTTCAGATCATCAAGATGTTTGTTGCCAAATGTTAGAATAGCCTTTCTGTTCTTTTTTGTCAAAGTAACTTTTGCTTTGAATTTCTAATTCTCAAATTGATCTCTAATTGATGCCATTTTTGCCCAGTGTCTTTCTTATGGTTGAGTCATTAACACTGACGTTAACTGAGCTCAGTGGTGTCTACAGTTATTTGGATCTCGTTCTGGGTTCTTTTGTGACACCTAGATGAATCTTTGTGGCAGTTTTGGAATAGTTATGGTTGTCCGATCACGCATGTTTCTTTTTGAGATATTGTAGCCTACTTGAGTTTGTCTAACCGGTACTATTAAGTGATTTCTTGAGTCAGCAAATCTTTGCTATTATACATTTTCTTGATGATTCAAAACATTTAAGTGTGATGAATAATAATAATAATGATAAAGAGACAGATATTTTTTCACAGCTCGGCACACTGCAGACTAAAAGCGGCCCTTGCATTTTTTATTTTGCTGCTGTAGTCAAGCTTGCATTTTTGTCAAAAACTGGGTTAATCAAGTGGTGAATGGTAGTGCGTGCATGTGTGTGTGTGTGTGTCGGATCGGTCCTGGGTCGTCCCCGGGGTCTCCTCCCGGTTGGACGTGCCCGGAACACCTCACCTGGGAGGCGTCCGAGAGGCATCCGAATCAGATGCCCCAACCACCTCATCTGGCTCCTCTCGATGTGAAGGAGCAGCGGCTCTACTCTGAGATCCTCCCGGATGACCGAGCTTCTCACCCTATCTCTAAGGGAGAGCCTGGACACTCTGCGGAGGAAACTCATTTCGGCCGCTTGTATCCTGGATCTTGTTCTTTCGGTCACGACCCACAGCTCGTGACCATAGGTGAGGGTAGGAACGTAGGTCGACCGGTAAATCGAGAGCTTCGCCTTTCGGCTTAGCTCCTTCTTTACCACAACGGATCGATACAAAGTCCACATCACTGCAGACGCTGCACCGATCCGCTTGTCAATCTCCCGTTCCATTCTTCCCTCACTCGTGAACAAGACCCCAAGATACTTGAACTCCTCCACTTGGGGCAGGATCAAGATTGGGACATCCCTCCTTTAAAGCAATACATGGTAAAATCATTGTATATTCATTGTCATTTCCTGAGGAATTATATTAATTATGGTCCATAAAAATATATACATCATCATGGATAATATCTTATTAAATTTGATAAGTCATCATCAGTTACATAAAATACTCTACTGTATGAAGAAAAGGGAGGAAATGTGTGATTTGTGTCACAATAAATCGCACATCCATGAAATCAAAGAATTATCGCCGTTACATCACAATGACATACTGTATTAATCTCACTTTTTGTTGTGTATGTAACCACTTGAAAACACTCACCAAGACAGAGTATGTTTTTGCAGCTCATTAGTCTTAAAATGGTCTTTTGATTACCTATTTAAGTATCCCAGAAAAGTGCATACATTTTGACCAAACATTGACATTTACCACACTAAAGTCTTCACTTATTGATTGATTTTATTTTGAACATACAGTACGAAAATAACAAAGAAATGAAAAATCTACAATATAAATATCCTTTACTGAATTGCGGAATACTGCCGCTCTAAAAATGATTAGGAAGAAGTTGAAATTTATGTAATTTCTACCCTTCAGCTTAATGTTCTTGTAATGCACTAAAATGTTGCTCTTTTTGCCAGACAATTTTCCAAGCGACAACAGCAGTTTATTACATACAGTGTTTCAATTAACTTTTAAATTAAATAAACAGACATTGGTTTAAAGCTGTATTGAGATGTCTCCTGGCTTGCAGTTTCTTCAGCTTTAGGTAAGAGGAGGTCAGTCTAAGGACCACCTCCTTTCAGCCACATGGAAAACTGATTAGTGTGAGGGTCTACAAAAGATCTGCATGTTCTTCCAGAACGCAAGCTCATTGTTGTCAGTATTTCCTTTCCTGGGAATGAACAAATCCCAGAGCCCCTATGCGTCTTAGCTGGAATCAGAAGACTTACTGCCTTGTTTCCTTAACTGAGAAACTCTAATGCTATGGGCCAAAGGGGGCCTATTCTACCTCCACTTTACAATACATATACCTGTTATTTTCAGAACGTTGCCTTACAATTACAGACGACATCAGTTATTGTTAGAATGTTTTTATAATACAAGCTTTCAAGGTGCTTTTTCTTTTGATTAATTTCAGTTCTGCACACCCTAATTCCAATGATGTTGATGTTGTTCATTCAGTCATTCATTCATTTTCCATTACACTTATCCTCACAAGGGTCGCGGGCATGCTGGAGCCTATCCCAGCTGACTTTGGCCGAGAGGCGGGGTACACCTTGAACTGGTTGCCAGCCAATCGCAGGGCACATATCAATAAAGAAACAACCACTCGCACTCACTTTTACACCTACTGGCAATTTAGAGTCTTCACTTAACCTACCATGCATGTTTTGGGAATGTGGGAGGAAACCGGAGTACCTGAGAAAACCCACAGAGGCACGAGGAGAACATGCAAACTCCACACAGGCGAGTCTGGATTTGAACCCGGGTCCTCACAACTGTGAGGCAGATGTGCTAACCAGCAGTCAACGTGCCGCCTGTTGATGTGTAAAACATAAATAAAAATAGAATACAAAGATTTGCAAATCGTTTTCAACCTATATTCAATTCAATACACTACAAAGACGATATATGTAATATTCAAACTGATAAAACTATTTTTTTGTAAATATTCACTCATTTTGAATTTGAGTCCTGCAAAAAAACCTGGGACGGGGCATTTTTACCACTGTTTTATATCACCTTTCGTTTTAACAACACTCAGTAAACGTTTTCAGTGGGAGACAGGTCTGGACTGCTGGCAGGCCAGTCTAGCACTCAGACTCTTTTACTGCGAAGTCATGCTGTTGTAAGACGTGGAGAATATGGCTTGGCATTGTCTTGGTGAAATAAGCAGAGGATTCCCTGAAAAAGATGTTGCTTGGATGGCAGCATATTTTGGTCCAAAACCTGTATGTACCTTTTCGCATTAATGGTGCCTTCACAGATGTGCAACTTACCCATGCCATGGCCACAAACACACCCCATACTATCACAGATGCTCACTTTTTAACTTTGCACCGAGAACAACCCGGATCGTCGTTTTCCTCTTTGGCCCGGACAACATGACGTCCATGATTTTCAAAAATAATTTGAAATGCGGTTTGGTCAGACCGCCGCACAATTTCCCACTTTGCATCAGTCCATTTCAGATGAGCCGGCGGTGTTTCTGGATTAGGGCTGTGAAAATGTTTTATGGCTAACTCGGCTAAATCGACCACATAAATTACCACGAGGCAATAAAAAATTCAATAGAAGCATATTTGCCCTGCCCGGCACGAATTTACGCCGCCCGGAACCATTTGGCCACTGTCCATGTTTACCGCACGGACATCTGTTGCGGACGGACGCACCGCTGGGCACCTTGAAAAACAGAGGAGCGTCTGTAAGGGAATTTTATAACACTATTAGATGTGTAATGTACATATAACATGACAGTTTATATTGTACACTCAGTACAAACATATGCACTTTAAAGATAGAATTACAGCCCTCATAAATGAGAATGAAATGCATGTTAGTAGTTTGAAATATTTGAATTTTTTTATTTTTTTTAATTTTTTTGGGTGGGGGCAGCGATTACTTGAGTACTCAATGAAATATCGATAGGATAATCGATTCTGAAAAAGATTTGATAGTGGCAGCCCTTTTCTGGGTGTTGTAGATACTGTATGGTAGGGTTTTAACTTGCATTTGTAGATATAGCGATGAATATCCTTTAGAGGCCGTTTTTCGATGCAGTGCCGCTTGAGGAATCGAAGGTCACGGGCATTCAATGTTAGTTTTCGGCCTTGCCGCTTACGAGATCTCTCCAATGTTTTGATTATATTATGGACTGTAGATGATGAAATCATCATATTACTTGCAATTTTACATTGAGAAACGTTGTTCGTCAACTGTTGGACTATTTGCTCACGCTGTTGGATTATTTGCTAACGCAGTTGTTCACAAAGTGGTGAGCTTTTTGCTTGTGAACCACTGAGCCTTTCGGGGATGTTTCCAAATAACCTGTTCACCCGTGGAACGCTCCAAACAGGTGTTTTTTGAGCATTCCTCAACTTTCTAAGTCATTTGTTACCCTAGTGCCAGTTTTTTTGGACTGTGTTTCAGGCATTATATTCAAAATAAGAGAATATTTGCAAAACGTCCCAACTTCATTGAAATTGGGGTTTCTAGTTATGGTCACACGACAAGGTCCTTTGCTGGCTTGCGTGGCGAATACCGGTAATTGGCATTTGTCAATTGTTGTCTCTCACTTTTACTTGTAACATACACACACACATGTACACACACGTGCACACACACACACACACACGCACACACAAGGATAGACTGTCTTCTTCAGTGTTCTTAGTGCTGCATCTGTTGTCTGTTAGACCAAGATGTCAAATTGTCCTTGACAAAAAAGCATTTCATTGGATTTAAATTACCTGCAGACTTATTTTTCAGCTGCCCAATTAATTCTACCCAACATGTCCAAGAGTGATGATGTGTACATTCTGCTTCACTAAAGGTACCGGTATGTGTCATGCATATCCGTCTCCGTAATGACCCATTTTCAGTCATAAATCTGCCATTCATTTGCTAAATCCCTTCTAGATGTGTTTAATGTTTGACCTATGGCAACGTGTGTGTCATATTTAATTGGAGTTGAAATCATTATAATGACTTAATCTGTGCCTAAAGGTAAAACATAATGCAAATGAATGTTTATGGAAAGTAATCATAGCTACTGCACTCCAATTTATTCTGCTCACACAACCGATGATCGTTAATCACCATCCTCCTCTACTGACAGATCTGCAGTTTTTGCATTTTGTTTTTGTTTGTTTTTTAAATTGGGAACATATTTACATTCAGTGTGTTTGACAGTACTTGGGATCTGAAAATTGGGTCAAATAATAGATTGCATTCACTCACTAACAGAAAATTTATGACTGAGTTGCTTCCCCTTGGCCAGAAATTATTAATCAAATGATAAAATTGCTATTTTGCTTCAAATAACCATATATATATAACCATATTTCCACAGAGTACGAGTGCGTGTGAACATACATTTAATAATGCTTATGTAATTTACACATTTTAGATACAAATTGCAAATTTGTGGTATGTGTGCATCTTGTTCTTTTAAATAAACGTCCAGATTTTTTTCTTCAACCTCCAACCCTGTGTAAGGGATAAAATATTATTTACATTGATTTATTTAAAATTTTGAAAACAATACCTTTATATATTCACATTAACTGCGTCGAACAAATAACTTCACTGCATCTACAGTGTATCCCAAACGCATAATTTGGACTTCCCTTGTTTTGGTCTCGTGACCAATTTCATGTCTCAGCTAAGTAAATGCTGATTCATCATGCTGACTATCTGGTTTCCTCTTTCCCATCTGGTCTGAATTTTGTCTTCAGTGTCATCACAATCTTGGTGACACAAGGCATCTTGCAATCATAGCTCTGGAGGTTCAACGATGGAAAATTTGCATGTTTTTTTTCAAACCTGACTATCACTAAGTTAACAATTTCAGCTTAATCATTATTGCATTTTCTTCAAGGCTTCTTGTCAGCAAACTGCAGGTTGCAATTGTCATCCAATCTTTAAACATTGGGAATATTGTCTCCTAATAAAAGAGTTTTGTTCCATTTCATTGAGATCTAAGGTCAGATTGTGAAGAACATTTTCACTAACTATCAATTGACATTCTTTGTAAAAAAAGAAAAAAAAAAGAAAAAAGAAACATTTACAGTGCCTTGAAAAAGTATTGGCCCCCTTCTCAAATTCTTATATATTTGCATAGTTTCCCCTCTTAAATGTTTAAGATTATCAAACAAATGTCAATATCAGAGAAATATTAACCAAGTGAACTTTAAATTCTGTTTTTAAATGGTGATTTCATTTATTAAGGGAAAAAACTATTCAAGTTACCTGGCCCTGTGCTCCCCTCCTGGAAGCCGTCACCTTACTGTGGTGGAGGGGTTTGTGTCTCCCAATGATCCTAGGAACTAAGTTGTCTGGGGCGTCCTAGGTGGGGGACCAGACAAAGCACGGCTCCAAAAACCCCTCTGAAGAAAGAAACAAATGGATCGAGGTTTCGCTTGCCCAGACGCGGGTCACCGGGGCCCCCCTCTGGAGCCAGGCCTGGAGGTGGGGCTCAAAGGCGAGCACCTGGTGGCCGGGCCTGCACCCATGTGGCCCGGCCGGGCATAGCCCGAAAGGGTAACGTGGGTCCCCCTTCCCATGGGAGGGGCCATAGGGGTCGGGTGCAGTGCAAGCTGGGCGGTGGCCAAAAGCAGGGACCTTGGCGATCCGATCCCCGGCCACAGAAACTGGCTCTAGGGACGTGGAATGTCACCTCTCTGGCAGGGAAGGAGCCCGAGCTGGTGTGTGAGATCGAGAACTTACGACTAGATATAGTCGGACTCGCCTGCACACACAGCTTGGGCTCTGGTACCAGGCCTCTCGAGAGGGGTTGGACTCTCTTCCACTCTGGAGTTGCCCACGATGAGAGGCGCCGAGCAGGTGTGGGTATACTTATTGCGCCCGGGCTCGGCGCCTGTACGTTGGGGTTCACCCCGGTGGACGAGAGGGTAACCTCCTTCCGCCTTCGGGTGGGGGGACGGGTCCTGACTGTTGTTTGTGCCTATGCACCAAACAGCAGTTCAGAATTCCCACCCTTTTTGGAGTCCTTGGAGGGGGTGCTGGAGAGCGCTCCCGCTGGGGACTCCATCGCTCTGCTGAGGGACTTGACAGTGAGACCTGGAAGGGCATGATTTTGGAGGAACGGCCCCTGTTCTGTTATTGGACTTCTCTGCTCATCACGGATTGTCCATAGCGAACACCATGTTCAAGCATAAGGGTCTCCACACGTGCACTTGGTACCAGGACTCCCTAGGTCGCAGTTCGATGATCAACTTTGTGGTCGTGTCATCGGACTTGCGGCTGCATGTCTTGGACACTCGGGTGAAGAGATGGGCGGCGCTGTCAACTGATCACCACCTGGTGGTGAGTTGGCTCCGATGGTGGGGAAAGATGCCGGTCCGACGTCGCAGGCCCAAACGTATTGTGAGGGTCTGCTGAGAACGTCTGGCAGAATCCCCTATCAGAAGGAGTTTAAACTCGACTCAACGACACAGTTTTGCTCACGTTTCGGGGGAGGCGGGGGACATCAATTCCGAGCAGACCATGTACTGCGCCTCCATTGCTGAGGCGGCCAACCGGAGCTGTGGCCATAAGGTGGTCGGTGCCTGTCGTGGCTCAATCCACGAACCCGTTGGTGGACACCAACGGTGAGGGATGCCGTCAAGCTGAAGAAGGAGTCCTATCGGGCCTTTTTGGCCTGTGGGACTCCTGAGGCAGCTGTTGGGTACCGGCTGGCCAAGCGGAATGCAGCTTTGGTGGTAGCTGAAGCAAAAACTCGGGCATGGGAGGAGTTCGGTGAGGCCATGGAGAAAGACCTCCGGACGGCTTCAAGGAAATTCTGGTCTACCATCCGGCGTCTCAGGAGGGGGAAGCAGTCCACCATCAACACTGTGTATAGTGGGGATGGGGCGCTGCTGACCTCGACTCGGGACGTTATGAGCCGGTGGGGAGAATACTTCGAAGACCTCCTCAATTCCAACTACAGGGGTATCAGACTCCTAAGCCTCCCTGGAAAGGTCTATTCAGGGGTGCTGGAGAGGAGGGTCCATCGGGAAGTTGAATCTCAGATCCAGGAGGAGAAGTGTGGTTTTCGTCCTGGCCGTGGAACAGTGGACCAGCTCTACACCTTCAGCAGGGTCCTCGAGGGTGTATGGGAGTCGCCCAACCAGTCTACATGTGTTTTGTGGACTTGGAGGAGGCGTTCGACCATGTCCCTCGGGGGGTCCTGTCGGGGGTGCTTCAGGAGTATGGGGTACCGAACCCCCTGATACGGGGTGTTCGGTCCCTGTACCACCGGAGTCAGAGTTTGGTCCGCATATCCGGCAGCAAGTCGGACTCGTTTCCGTTGAGGTTTGGACTCCGCCAAGGCTGCCCTTTGTCACCGATTCTGTTCATAACCTTTATGGACAAAATTTCAAGGCGCAGCCGAGGTGGAGAGGGGGTCCGGTTTGGTGGCCTCAATATTGCATCTCTGCTTTTTACAGATGATGGTGTTCTGTTGGCTTCATTAAGCCGTGATCTCCAACTCTCACTGGAGCAGTTCGCAGCCGAGTGTGAAGCGGCTGGGATGAGAATCAGCACCTCCAAATCTGAGACCATGGTTCTCAGTCGGACAAGAGTGGAGTGCCCTCTCCAGGTCGGAGATGAGATCTTGCCCCAAGTGGAGGAGTTCAAGTATCTTGGGGTCTTGTTCACGAGCGAGGGAAGAATGGAACAGGAGATCGACAGGCGGATCGGTGCGGTGTCTGCTGTGATGCAGACTTTTGTATCGGTCCGTTGTGATAAAGAAGGAGCTAAGCCAAAAGGCGAAGCTCTCAATTTACTGGTCGATCTACGTTCCTACCCTCACCTATGGTCACGAGCCGTGGGTCGTGACCGAAAGAACAAGATCCCGGATACAAGCGGCCGAAATGAGTTTCCTCCACAGGCTGTCCGGGCTCTCCCTTAGAGATAGGGTGAGAAGCTCGGTCATCCGGGAGGATCTCAGAGGATGCCTCCTTGACGAATCCCAGGTGAGGTGTTCCGGGCACGGCCCATCGGGAGGAGACCACGGGGACGACCCAGGACACGCTGGAGAGACTAAGTCTTTAGGCTTGCCCGGGAACGCCTCGGGATCCCCCCGGAAGAGCTGGATGAAGGGCCTGGGGAGAGGAAAGTCTGGGCGTCACTGCTGAGGCTGGTGCCCCCGTGACCCGACCTCGGATAAGCGATAGAAAATGGATGGATGGATAGTTTCCCCTCTTTAATGTTTAAGATTATCAAACAAATGTCCATATCAGAGAAATATTAACCAAGTGAACTTTAAATTCTGTTTTTAAATGGTGATTTCATTTATTCAGGGGAAAAAACTACTCAAGTTACCTGGTCCTGTGTGAAAAAGTAATGAATGGTTCCTCAGCAGCAACAACTGAAATCAAGCGTTTCCTATAACTGGCAATGAATCTTTCACATCACTATGGAGATATTTTGGCCCAATCTTCCTTGCAGAATTGTTTGAATTCAGCAAAAATGGAGAGTTTTCGAGAATGAACGGCCTTTTTAAGGTCAGGCCACAGTATTTCAATCGGATTCAAGTCTGGACTTTCACTTGGCCACTCCAAAACCTTAATTTTGTTTTTTTAAGGCCTTCAGAAGTTAACTTGCTGGTGTATTTCGGATCGTTAGTCCTGCTGCAGAACCCAAGTGCACTTCAGCTTGAGGTCACAAACTGATGGCTGAACATTCTCCTTCAGGATTTTCTGTTAAAGAGCAGAATTAATGGTTCCATCAATCACAACAAGTTGTCCAGGTCCTGAAGGAGCGACGCAGCCCGAGACCATCACATTACCACTACCATGTTTGACTGTGGATATGATATTCTTTTTCTGAAATGCTACGCTACATTTACACCACATGTAACGAGACACACACCTTCCAAAAAGCTCAACTTTCATCTCGTCAGTCCATATAATATTCTTCCAAAAGTCTTGGGAATCATTCAGATTTGAGAATCATTCAGATGTTTTTTTTCAAAAGACAATTTTTATGTTCTTTTTGGTGAGCAGTGGTTTTTGCCTTGGAACTCTGCCATGCATGCAATTTTTGCCCAGTTTCTTCCTTATTGTTGTGTCATGAACATTGACCTGAACTGAGGCAAGGGAGGCCAGCAGTTCTTTAGAAGTTGTCCTGAGTTCCTTTGTGGCCTCCTGGACGAGTCATTGCTGTTCTCTTGGGGTAATCTTTGTAGGCCGGCCACCCCTGGGAAGGTTAATCACTGTTCCATGTTTTCTCCATGTGAGGATAATAGTTCTGCCTATGGTTCGCTGGAATCCCAAATGTTTAGAAATGCGTTTTAGAATTGAACCCGTGCCCCTCCCTTTGGGACTGGTCGGGGCGCTTCGGTTGGGCGGCAGACCGCCCTGGGTTGTGGGGAGTCGGTGGCGTCCCCCTGGTTGGGTCCCCTGCTGGAAGAGCTCGCTGGCTTGGCCCCCCTTGCAGGTGGAGGGGGCCGGGCCCACACGTCTTCAATGTGCCGCCCAGCAACTCTGTACACCAGTTGGCTAACATGCATGTGATATGGTGTCAATTCACTAATAAGTTCAATAGACACACTATACGCTTTAATTGCTTGTGCTGGGACCACTAATCACAACACAGGTTATATTAACATATCAATTCACAGGTTCTCACAGGTGTTCAGACACTAAAAAAAAATCCCAAAGCACCACTCTTCAGTAGCACTGCCTTGCTCATTTCCCACATCCTGTCCTGTCCTGCCGTTTTCTGTTCTCTCTCATCTTGTTCTCTTGGTTAGTTATTGCATGTCGTCACCGGGTGTCCCCCCCCTCCCATCCACAAATAAGAACACGATTTGACTGTTGTTACGTTATTTGTGCTCAAATATCTAGACTAACTATTGTTCTGCTGTGGTTCGCACCTGTATTCTCCTTGTCTAGTGTTACTGACACTTTTTTCTTTTCTGTCCCCTAAAACCCTTTTCTGTCCAGGTACATTTTAAATAAACATCAGAATAATTATAAAATTTAAAAAAATATTTCAAACTCCCTGGCACGGTGGCCGACTGGTTAGAGCGTCAGCCTCACAGTTCTGAGGACCCGGGTTCAATCCCTGGCCCCGACTGTGTGGAGTTTGCATGTTCTCCCCGTACCTGCGTGGGTTTTCTCCGGGCACTCCGGTTTCCTCCCACATCCCAAAAACATGCATAAATTGGAGACTCTAAATTGCCCGTAGGTGTGACTGTGAGTGCGAATGGTTGTCTGTTTTTATGTGCCCTGCGATTGGCTGGCAACCAGTTCAGGGTGTACCCCGCCTCCTGCCCGATGACAGCTGGGATAGGCTCCAGCACGCCCGCGACCCTAGTGAGGATAAGCGGCTCAGAAAATGGATGGATGGATTTCAAACTCCCCCGTTGCACAGCAAAACTGTTCCAGCACAAAAGGCATACAGAGCCACCAATCTGCAAGGCCATGCAGCTGAACAGAACAGGTAAAAAAAAAATTTAAAAACACGCACACACAAAAAAAAAAAAAAAGGCTTTTGTAACCCTTTCCAGACTGACAGATGTCAATTACTTTATTTCTCGACTGTTCTGGAATTTCTTTGGATTGTGTCATCTGTTGCAGCTTTTTTCTTTTGTCTGACGTGACTATGCCGGGCCGGGACAGATTCTGTTGAAGTGAATTCTTTCTGAATGATTTCTGAGTGATTTCTTGACTGAACAAGTCTGGAAGTAATCAAGCTTGGGTGTGATCAGTGAAAATTGACCAAAAATTGTGATTAGCCACAATTAATTCTTGATTTACCACTGGGGTAATTAGTTTCTCACACAGGGCCAGGTAACTCTGAATAGTATTTTTCCATAATAAATGAAATCACCATTAAAAAAAAGCATTTTAAGTTCACTTGGGTTATATTTGTTTGATCATTGTAAATAAAGTGGGGAAACTATGTAAAATTATAAGAATTTGAGAAGTGGGGAAACTATGTAAAATTATAAGAATTTACTTTTCCACAGTCCTGTAAATAATGATCTCTTGCACAAGATAACTAAGGGGCTGAGGTAAAAGATCGCTCAAATCACTCAAATTTCCATTCACAGATTTCTACCCTCAAAACTGATCTTCAGCCTTTTATGGATTGTTGTTCAGTGTCTCTTGGGATACATTCTAAGGTATGTGATGGGCCTGTTGTGTCATGCGAACTGTGTGTCTCTGTATGTTTTTCTTTAAAAGAGGGATTTTAAAGTACTTAATGATTTTATTTTGATATAGAAAACATACATGGTAAATATGTAAACAAACTTTTATATGCCCTGCAATTTACTAGGGGTTAGTCCAGTGTGTACCAGTTGGGATAAGAATAAGCAATACTGAAAAAGATTTGACTGATTGAGCTTAATTTATATATTTATTGTATGATGCGTATTACTAAATTTGTGTCTTGGTTTTTGAAATAAATTCTTTGAATTTTGTCCCATCAGGGGTCACCACAGCAAGTCATGTGATTTGTTTGGCACACATTTTCTTGACGCAACTCACCTAAATTTTTATCCGGGCTTGAGACCAGCGGTGGCTGGTTCTGACACGCAGCAGCATGTACCACTGCCAAGAGAATTCAAAGGAATAATGCCTCTGCTTGCACCTCTTCAATAAAACATTTAGTTGAGACATTTTGAAGATCTATGGTAAAAAACTTATGTGCCTCAGTACCAGGTTATTTTATTATTTTTGTTTTCAATCAGACACATTGCTTTATATGTATAAAATAAGTCTTTCTAAAATCATAGTTTATTCCCACGTGGCTGTAGTTCTTGTGTGCACAGATTGCCTGTTCAAATGATGGCAGCTTTGTGATAAAACTCACTCAAGTCAAAACAAAGTTACTCGGGAGCCTGCAGAGGAGGTGACACAGCCTCCAGGCTTCAACAGAGCACAATGAGGGGAGAGGCACACTGCCCTGAGCTGCTTGACAGCCACCGGATCCGTAGCTTCAGGTTTCGTTCTCTGGGAAAGCCACTGTGGCAGACACATTTTAGGGGGAGGGGGGCTATGTACATAGACTATCTTGTCTGGCTGTTGGTGTCATTCCAAACATGCACCTCCACAGTCCTTCTTGTCAAATCCCCAGTGCTTTTACACAAATGAGCACAAATACACACATGTAGATACTTAAGGCTTTTTCTCTCTGACGCATAGACATTTAAGGAAATAACACGCATGTTAATTCTGACAGGGTCTCTATGCCCACCACAGCTGGAAACTATGCAAGAGACGGCAAAG